>NC_048232.1:82675122-82690049 GCF_002007445.2 Ailuropoda melanoleuca
CGGGGCCGGGACCGGGACCGGCGGCCGTGGCGCCATGGCCGAGTCCCAGCTGAGCTGCCTGGACGAGGGGCACGTGAACGAGAGGGTGACCGAGGCGCAGGCCGCCTTCTACTACTGCGAGCGGAGGCGGGCCGCGCTGGAGGCGCTGCTGGGCGGCGGCGAGCGGGCCTACCGCGAGTTGGTCAAGAAGGAGAAGCTGCGGGACTTCCTCTCCAGCCAGGAGCAACAGGCCCTCCGCGCCTCCTGGAGCCCCTACGAGGATGCCGCCGCGGCCGCCGCCGCCGCCGCTCGGGGCAAGAGCAAGGCCAAGGCCAAAGCCCCGGCGCAGGCCCCGGCCGAGCCCTGCGAGTCCCTGGCCTACTGGCCCGACCGCTCCGACACTGAGGTGCCCCCGCTGGACCTGGGCTGGACCGACACGGGCGTCTACCGCGGCGTGAGCCGCATCACCCTCTTCACCCACCCCCCCAAAGAGGAGAGGGGGCCCCACCTCAAGCAGGTGGTCAGGCAGATGATCCAACAGGCCCAGAAGGTAGGCCCCACCCCCCACACCGGTGGGACCCCCACCTCGGAGGCAGGGCCTGGGGCAGGACTTCTGACCACTCTGGAAAATGGGCCCAGGAGCCCTCCCTTAAGCCGAGCCGTTGGTGAGGTCCCTGAAGAGGATGGATGGGAACGTGTTTGGCAAGTCACAAGGTGCTGGGCGGTTGTTTGTCATTATTACAGTGTCCAGAGGGGCTGGCTTTCCTCTGGTTGTGCTTCTTTTTCCCTGTCAAGTTCCTCTCTGTAGGGAAGAGTGGGGGTTGTGGGGCTTTGTGGTAAAATGGGCCACTGAGAGGTCTTGGTAACAACCCATGTACTGCCCAGGGATTCACAAAACCCACCCCGGGACTGGGTGGTGGGACTTCCCCACCCCTATCCCAGCCACGGTGTGTTTAGGAGGCCCCCCAGAGTCAAGACTGCACTGGCATTCACACCCCCTTGGGGCCAGTACTAGAAGTCAAGCAGCCTGGAATAAATGAAGAAATGTATTTTGAGCACCTACTATGTGCCTGGCTCTGTGACAAGGCACACCACTGGACTCAACAGCGGGGGTGGGGCGGGGAAGCTCTCACTTGCTGTGTGCCTCTGCTTGGGGGTTGAAATGAGGGGATGTTTCCAGAGTGGCTGGTCAGAATACTGATGGACCAGTAGGTTGTGGGGCAGGGGGGAAGAATTTAATCTCTACTCCATGCCCTTGGCTAGGGGCACCTTGCATAGTGTTTCCAGATAAAACATAGGATACCCTGTTAAATTTGTTGTTGAACAAATAATTTTTAGTGTTAGTATGCCTCAAACATTGTATGGGGCATACTGATACTAAGATGTTCTTTGTTGTTTATCTGAAGTTCAAATTTAATGGAGCATCCTGTATTTTTATTTGCTAAATCTGGCTCCCCCACATAGAGATTTATTAAGAAACACCAGCAGCCTTTAGTGCCTGGTGCAGAAGATACAACAGGAGTGGCTTGGGTTCACCCTTCTAATTCAGCTCAGTGGATGTGGTTGAGTCCTGTTACCCCTGGAGGCTGAAGTGGCCTGGGAGGGAGGACCAACCCAGAAAGACCAGTGGTGACGCTCCTTTCCTGGAAGGGGTGATACAGGTTGTTGACTACATTGGCTGCCAGAAGGAAGGATTAACTTTTCACTGTCCCTATTTCCACCCTCCCTCTGTAAGAAATTCCTTCTTATTTGCCTGAGCTTTCTTTGTATATTGCATTCTGCAAAAGAGAAAGGCGAGTTTGAGAAGAGGAGGAGAAAGGACAAGGATGACAGTACAAGGCAGCTGGGGTAAGGGGTCAGTCTCACGATGCAGTACTAAACACCTTGATTTGTTAGCCCTTCATATGTGCCAGGCTCTGTGCTAAAAATTTACTTTCATCTTCTCCTCTGCTTCTTACGACAACTAGGTGAGACGGGTATTTGCCTTCTTTTTTGATTCAGAACAGTTACTCGCCAAAGGTCACACAGCTAGTAAGTGGCGGTGCCAGGATTCGAAAGCCGAAGTCCTTGCTCTTAATCACTGTGCTGTCCTGCCCTCCTGTCTGATGATAGTGCAGCACGACTGAACCAAGGGCCTTGAATGGAGCTAGTCTGGTCCCAACCCGGGGTACAGGTTGTGTGCCCCTGTTACAAAAAGGAAGAGACAGGACCCCTGCTCACGGGGGCTGCTAGTCCCAATGTTCCCAGTGCAACGTTCTTAGCTCTTTAAATATTTAACAACAGAAACTTTAACAGTTGTGAACAAGTCTACTATGTACATATTTAACTAGTTGTTTCTTCCTGAGTGCCCACTGTGTACCAGGCACTGGCCATAGAAGGATAGAAGCTGTGGTTTTTGCCCTTCAAGAGTTAACTCAAATAGTGGGGGGAATGTGCTGGAAGGAAAAGCGTTTTTTTGAACCTAATCTGGGAGGGCTTCCTGAGGGAGGTGAATTGCACGGTTGAAAGGGGAAAGAGAAGGAAACTGGAATGGACAATTTCTCTATTAAGAGACTTGGGAGCAGGAGCAAAAGACTTTTCCTTCAAAACAGCAAGCAGCTTTGGGGGTGCCTGGGTGGCTCAGTCGGTTAAGCATCTGACTTGGGCTCAGGTCATGGTCTCAGGGTCCTGGGATGGAGTCCCAGTGTCATCTGGCTCCACACTCAGCAGGGAGTCTGCTTCTCCCTCTGTCCCCCACCCCCACCCCCGCAGAGGCAGCCTCTGAGCCTGTCTATGTCCACTCAACTCCCAGGCCTTCTGGGCCCCACCCTTACTCACAGTCGCTCCCGTCTCTCTAGCACCATCTTCTCGGACCCCAAGAAGGAGGTGGGACAGAGATGTTGACCTGTTTCACAGGTGAGGCATGTGTGTCCTATCCCACTAGGAGGGGGACTGTGGTGGGGAGGCAAAAGGACAGACACGCGTCCAGCTGTGTCCCAGAGAGTTTCGTCTTTACCTCATTTCATCTTCAGTAGAACCTCACTGAGGAGCTGTCGTTTTATTCCTGAGTGACAAACAGGAAACTAAGGCTCAGGGGGTGGCCCGGACTTACCCACCTCGAAGACCAGCGAGGGCTTCGAACCTCAGGGATCCAGAGAGAGGAGCCCAACTAGGGGGACACTTTGAAAATCTGACTGGGCTGGAGGGAGGCAGAGGGCAGTGAGGAAAGAGCCCAGCTGATGTGGCGGTGGGAGCTGGTGGCCTGGGAGGAAGGCCTTGGAAGCCGGCAGTCGGGTCAGCTGCTCCCTCGGCCTCTGCAGGTGGCAGCGGGCCGTGCAGCAGTGCTGGCTGGCTGGCATTCAGACACTCGGCCGTGTTTGCTTGTGGGGTGCGGTTTTTTCCCTGCTGCCTTTTCCCCCTCATTTCAGTGTCACTGAATGACGGACTTTGCTTACAAACTGCAGGCAGGAGAGCTGTCTTCAGGGACCGAGAAATGAGTCCCTGGCCTTTCTCACGCAGACAGAGATGAGCAGGGGAGAGGGGACTGCTAAGATCATTGTAACCGCAGAGGGCCGGGGGAGGGGTGGACTTCAAGTGAGATCACGTGTGATCTTTGGGTTCTTACGTACAAGAGCAGAGGGAGAGGACCCACAGTGGCAGTCTGGGCGGACTAGTGATTTGGAAGGAGAATGTTCATCTGGTCACTGGACAGATGTTTCGAGGTTACTGTGTGCTAAGCACTTCAGTAGAAGACAGACATATAACACACAGCCCTGCTCTTAAGGAGCCTCATGGTCTGCTAAACCATTCTTAGCATACAGCATGCTGAGGGCCTGACGAGGGCGCGGGGCAGGGACATCAACGCAGACCCGGGTTAGGGAAGGACTTGTGACGCTGAGGATCTGGCTCCATGCGTGTCCGAACGCAGCAGGAAGGCTGAGACTCCCCCATCTTTGTACCCAGACACCCTTGTGCCCAGTGGCCTCTGTTTTCGAGGCTCCTGTGTGGGTTTAGTGAGGTTGCCTAGAGAATAGGAAACTTACTGGCCCCCTACCTCAAAGACTGACCCTTGACCCTGCATTCTGGGCCCCATACCCACGTACACTTCGCTGCCTACCACACGCTGCCCCATGTCCTTTGAGCCTCAATCACCATGCGAGGCAGAGTATTATCTTCGTTTCTGCGAAGAGTCCTCTGAGGTCCAAAAGGGTGAAATAGTTTGTCCTTAGACCAAGGGCAAGGAGATTATGCAGCCTCCCCAGGTCAGAATCACCAGTGCCCCACGAAGGCCCCACAACCCAAGAGAGGGAGGCTGGTGGACCAGGCAGCTTTGATTAACCAGGAGCCCTTCATTCCTGTTGCAGCGGAGACCCTGGCTGATGGGGGACAGCGGGGCGTGGGTAGCAGGCCTGGCCTTACCCCTTCTCTGCCTGCTGAGTGCTTTGTCTCCTTTCTTTCAGGGCCCAGCCCAGGCACTACCTCTTCCTTGGCACTTTTATCAAGTTTTCAATTCAAAAGTGACCATTTTGGGGGCACCTGGGTGGCTTAGTCAGTTAAGCGTCCGACTCTTGATTTCAGCTCAGGTCATGCTCTCAGGCTCGTGTGGTCGAGCGGCACATGGGGCTCTGCACTGGGCGTGGGGCCTGCTTAAGATTCTCTCCCTCCCTCTCCCTCCCCTCCCTGCGCCTGCTCTCTAAAACAAACAAAAGTGACCTTTTTATTGTCAGACATGGCTCCTTGTTTCTTCCACCTGTGTGCCTGGCACACAGCTCGCTTTGGGAGAGCCCGTTTTATCCTCAGGGACTGGGAGTTTTGGAAGAGTGAGAGCCCCCCCTTACTCCTCTGAGTCTCCTTGCAAGGCCCCCGCGGCCACAGGCAGTCAGTGATTTGTATAAATGGTTGGAAACTGTCTCCAAATGGCCACCCGTCTCTCCATCTCTCTAGAGAAGCAAGTGTCTGGAGAAGTCCCCCATTGAACGGCATATTACCCAGGGGACTCCTATAATCCCCATTGTAACAAACTGGCTGCAGAGAAAAGAATGCTGTGAACTGGGAGGGGCAGAAGGATTTGGGGAAAAGCACCAGAACAGGAGGCACGGTTTGCCAGATTAGCAGCTTGGTTCGAGGTCTGGGCAGTTGATGGGGGTGCAGAGCTGGGAACACGGGCCCAGGGGCTATAGCAAAGTCTTGGAGTCTCTGGCTCGCCGTGCCAGGAGATTCACCTTGCAGGTGGCAGTGTTTGCCACGGAGTAGAGCCCACTGTCTTCCCCTATTAGCCGCAGTCAGCTCTCCCCTCATTCAAGGCCATCCCGCAGATAGTACGGAGCATTGTCCCTGTACCGGGCCCCATGCTGAGCATTGAGATAGTGACATGCGGCAGATACAGAAACAAAAAAAAGTCTGATCCACCTTACCCTTCTTCCCTGCACCGGTAAGCATCCGGCACAGACTGTTTCCAGAGGCACAGGGCAGTTCCAGAGTCCCTGTCCCACTAAGCCTTGTGGGTAATGGTGCAGCTACAGCTCCAGGGACCCAGCACTGACATCCCTTCCGGGATCTTGCCCCAGCCTGTCCCGGCAGCACCCCTGCCAAGCCCCGAGCTCTCTGGCTGCTGGATTCTGAGCGTCTCTCCTTTATGCTCAATCACTGATCCCAGGAGCCGGAATTTCTGAGCAATGGAGACCCCACTTCTTGTCAAGGTCAAGGACAGGACTTGAAAGACCTTGAAATTGAAAGGTGGTTTCTGTCCAGATAATGGCCACTCACTAGCTGAGCTCCTTTGGGTAAAGCACTTCCTTCTCTGAGTCTCCTGACCTGCAAAATGGGAGGATGATGCCTAGATTTCCGGATGGTTTGGAAAAACAAGGAGGAAACTACGTGGGAAAGCTAAGGATACTGAGAAAGTAGCCCACAAATGTCAATTGTTCTGGAAAGTAACTGCTGCCTTCTCTGTCCTCTCTCAGAGCAGGGGACGGAAGTGTGGCCGAATTTCCTCCAAGGAAGTGGGGCTGCTGCAGCCAGGAGATGAATTAGGGGAGTTAGGAGTCAACTTCTCATGGCCGGGGGCCCTGAGCAGATGTATTTCCTTTTTCCTCCTTAGAGAGAGTGAGAGAGGACCAGCTGCCTGTTCCCCCCCAACCCCACCGCATTTACCTGTTGGCCTTGATTAGGTGGTAGCTGTTTGTCCAAGGGGCTGTCTGCCCGCCTCCGCTGTCGGCAGGGCTGTGGCATCTGAACCCTCAGGCAAAGGTCTTCTCTAGGATCTGCCGTGGGCAGAGACAAAATGGGAAGGCACAGAGGGCCCCGTTCCTAAACTGGGCATCCCCGAGGGTGTTCCCCTCATGCTGTCATCCAGAAGGGCCTGCCTGGCTGCAAACCCAGCCCGGAGAGCCTGAGGGCAGTCTGGAAATACTTCTCAGGAACTAAAGCTTTCATAGGTGGGCAGTGGGGTGCAGGGGGGCTGACCACATTTCTCTCTTTGGAGGAGAAGGAGGCCTACGCTCCGTTCCTCTGAAATCTGGCACTTTGGATCCCTGAAACTCTGAGGATGGGTGTTTCCCAGGGAGTTCAAGTTCAAAGATGGGGGCCTTAAAAAAGGGGTGGCTTCTTCCTGACCTTCTCTCGGTTTTGTGGGGGGCAGATCCAGGTTTGTTGGGCTGTGGTCTCAGGAGACCAGGCCACTGCCAGGGGAAGTACACAGTCGGGAGCCAGGAGCCTGGGGGTCCTCATTCTTGCTCAGGTTATCTCTATCCCCGCCCACTTGGTGACCTTGGGCAAATCATTTGACCCTGCTGGGCCTCCATCTCTGCATCTGTAAGTGGGGATAATTCTTGCCTCTTGCTTACTTTCACAAGTCTGCTCCGAGGCTGTAACGCAAGACTAGGAGATAGCACTTGGAAAAGATAAGTAATGTATGCAGATAAAAGGGATTTCTTTTTATTTTTTTTAAAGATTTTATTTATTTATTTGACAGAGATAGAGACAGCCAGCGAGAGAGGGAACACAAGCAGGGGGAGTGGGAGAGGAAGAAGCAGGCTCCGGGATCACGCCCTGAGCCGAAGGCAGACGCTTAACCGCTGTGCCACCCAGGCGCCCCGATAAAAGGGATTTCTGTGAAGAGAGGCTAACATTGTGGAAAGGTGGGTGCTACGCTATTTCCTTTAATTAATCCAGTCCTCAGCACCTCACAGGGGAAGTGCTCTCCTCCCAGAGGCTCGGGGAAAGCGCAAGGTCATAGAGCTTGTAAGAGGCTAGCTGTGATTCCACCCAGGTTTGAGTTCCAGGCTTGTGTGCTTCTGCTACAAATGCCGTTACTCTTGGGGATTGCCCTCTGGGGCCACCTCTTCCTCTGAAATTTACAGGAACAAAGTGTATTTGTTGCCAGCCAGGCTCTGGGAAGCTCACAGTTTGGAGACAGACAAGTACACGGCCGCTAGCTGCTCAGATCTGTGCTGAATGGGTTAGACGAAGATTCTCTCTACTTGGGGACTTTGGGGCAGGCATCACCTGGAAACTGAGTTTCCGGGGACCTACCTTGTCCTCTGAATGGCCATTTTCTGGCCCCTCTGGGGCTTGTGACCTCACTGACAAGCTGAGGCCTTGGGATTCCCAGCCACCACCCCTAATCCCTCCATATTTTCAGTCTCTAGGACGCTGCCTCACCTCGACTGGTGAGATCCACCTCCCTTTTCTCAGAGTGTACAAGGCAGAGCCTGTTCTTGGGCACGATTCCAACCTGGCGGGGCGGGGGGGGAGGTGGGGAGCAGGGCAGAGAACAGTTGAGCCAGGGTGGGTCCTGGCTGCCTGCCTGCCTGTGCTGCTGTCCTGAGCAACCCCCACCTCCCTGAGTCACTCTAGCAGCTCTGCTAGATCCCTCCCCCACCGCGCCTCACCACCCCAGGTGCTATGACCAGTCAGCTTTAGCTGCAGCTGCTGCCTTCCCCAGTTCTGTTTTTCCTTCTCTGAAATTCGTGGAGTCTGTGGACTTGCTAATGATCCCATAATCTTAGCGCTGCAATAGAGCCTGTGGCGTTTCTAATTATTACTCTCCCTAGACCAGGTTTCCAAGAATCTGTAAGCTCATCCCCGCACAGCTTGTATGGTGGTCCTCATTCTGTGGGACCCCTCGAAGTACTGCCTGGGTCGGTGGCAGGCTCTGCATAATTTTTGTTCTCTTTTCTAGCAGTGACTCTGCAAATGCTTGGGGTGGTGGCAGAGACCAGGGTTCTTTACTTCTTGGTGGGTCTCCGAGGACAGGCTATGAGTGTTCTTAACATCCCCCCTTCCCCTGAGGGTTCCCAGACTGCCTGGAGATCCCACACATTTGTTCATTCATTCAACATGTTATTGGGGACCTATTATGTGCCAGGTTCGAGAAATATACAGTGGAATAAAATGTGGACCCTGACCTTAAGTCTGACGGAGGTAAAAAGAAAAGAAACATCAGGGCATTTGGGGGAGGGGGTCGATGGCTGCTCTTGTCAATGCCAGACGTGCAGGTGCCGGCCCTTTTAGAATATATTATTTCATAAAATTTTCACAAGAAGCCAGCAACTTTCCATTTTACAGATGAGGAAACAGGTTCAGAGGGGACAGGGTCACACCACTGGTCACTAGCGGAGCTGGATGGAACCGACTCTGATTTCCATGGAGCCCCAGGGCTATCGCAGAGGCCTCCCAAGAATGGAGAGCCAGAGCAGCCAGTGTGGAAGGGAGGGCAGGGCTCTACAATGTACTAGGCCGGAGGCCAGGGAGTGCAGAGATTCACCTTATTCCTTGCAATCCAATGCCCTCCGGACCACTTTCCCCAACTGCACCCTTCCCTACACTCTCCTCTCTGGGGAAGCCCTCCCAGGTAGCATCACCTGGCAGTGACCACGAAGTTGTCCTTTCTGCTTCTTAGAACCTCCCAGGTCAACTGCCAACCCCAGTTGTCTTGCCCTGGTGGATCAATCCAGAAATACCACAGCAGGAGTTTCCGACTCCCACCTTGTTCTGCCCACATATTGTCTAGTGCTCAGAGCACCAGGCCAGCAACCCAGACCGGCAGCTGATCCTAAAAATCATCTGTATATCCTCATCGGATTTTTTTTTTTAGCAGCTGATTTATCTTCCTAATTATGTGTAGCTTTAAGCTAATGTTAAAATGAGCTTGCATTAGATAATTTTCACTAATTAACACCAACTTAGTGCAGGGAAGTCATCCCAGAAGCCTGCCGTGGGGCATGGAGAAGCTGGCCTAGGATCTTAAAAAGAATGGCTATGCTTACTCCCTAGCGGGTCACATACGGTTCTTCACGACTGAATGAGTTGACCTTGCTCACGTGGGTAGTCTGTTCTCTTTCTCTGGAGAGCCAGCCTGGGTCTCCTTTATGTTGTCCCCTTCATCAACCTAGTTTGGGGTGTGGGTGTCAAGGGTCAGATGAACAGGGAATGAGTCCCAGTGCCGCACAGCAGGGAGATGTGACCTGCAGGGTCAGGAGCAGAGCCTGGCCCAGAGGCCAAGCGCTCGGGAGAAGAAGCAGCCTGGCTGGGTGGAATTGGGCTCCTACCTCGGCTAGTGCGCCCTGGGAGCCTAGTGTCTAATGATGTCTAATTAGTGAGCTTGAAACAACGTAACATGGCTACAGACAGCCGGGAAGCCTCCGCTGACAGAGCACAGATGTCTTGCTGGTGGAATGGGGGCAACTTGGCCTCCAGACAGAGAACAGGACTCCACGGGTCTTAGCTCTGCCCTCTTGGAGGGCCGAGGCTCTGGTCCAAACAGCGTCCTCAGCATCCCAAGGGAAGCCCCCTACTGCCGAGGTATTCTTAGAACATTTACTGCGCGTTGGGCTCTGGAGAGGAGGGAATGACAGGTCTCTGTCTCCACCCCTCAGGTGCTCAGGACAGACACAGGCCTGAGCAGACAAGCATCCTGAGAAGGGCACACACTGCCCTCAGGTCTGGGGACAGAGAATGATCCTGGGACAGCCTCTGGGAAGAGTGAAATAAGCCCTCAACAGAAAAGGGCCTTCCCGTCACTACAGGGATAGGGTGGTGGCAGCATGAGTTAGGACACAAGGTGTGTGTGTGAGGGGCTGCTGCTCGTGTGTTTGGAGAACACAGAGTGATTTCGTGTGGTGTGAGTTTATTGTCAGGGGAGAGAGTGGGTTGGAAGCACACGGAGGGTCTACTGCTGGGCAAAAGGCTTGGTTCTGTAGGCACCCTGGGGCCAGAGTGTCTGAGCCGGGGAATGACGTGTTAGGGTTGTGTTGCTGGGTCCGGCTGCCAAGAGGGAGGGTGTGTGGCAGGATTTCTCTGCCTTTAGTGCCCGCAGCTCCTGCTCACGCCACTTCGAAGAACGAAGAGGTAGACCAGACAAAGAGCGGTGGGCAGCAAGGCGAAGTTTATTGAGTGATAGTATACAGCTCCCGGAGAGGGAGGGGGGCTGGTGAGGGTTGGCCCTGGAGTTTCTAAGGTTAGGGGGTTTATGAGCTCTCTTGCAGAACTATCTTAAGCAATCAGGGTGTGCTGAGTCGTGTCAATCGGGGCTTTGGTCACATATCCCTCTACCGATTAGGTTAATGTCTACACGCTGATGATCCTTTTTGGCTGATGTCTGGGGGCCTATGTCTTAACTGCCCTTTGCCCATGATGGTGACAAATGCTTTGTGGTTAATTGTTTTATTATAGGACGTTTTGCAGAAGTCACTTCTGCAAAGGCTGCAGAGCAGAGTGTCAGCGCCGTCCTGTCTCAGCTGCAGACAGGACGTCAGTGCTGTTTTAGCTGTCCTGACTCCATCTTTTCTTGTTGGGGACCCTGGCCCTGACTCCCTAACTGTCCAACTAGCTCCTAACAATTGGGACTGCATGAGCTGGTGTCCCATCAAGCTACTGCTGAGCCCTACTGTGTGCCCGGCACTGTCAAGGAGAAAGGGCAGAGCCTGGCCACGGGGGCAGCCACCATATGAGGGTCTGTGGAGGCACCACTCCTTTCTGGGCTTCGTCATGGAACCATGAGGCAGCTTCACTTTACAGGTACAGTTCAGAGGTCTTCCCACCAGCGCAGGAGGCCTGACTCTGAAGTCTGCTTTCCCCACCGCGATAGACTCTTGGACAGGGCCTTTAGCTGAATGAATCTGGAGCCCAGGGTGGGATGTTGTGAAGGGGGTGGGGGCAGGGCCAGGCGATGTTCTGTGGGTGTCCTCCCCAAGGGGGCTGTGCAGATCTCCCCTGTTGGCTCTCCTCTCCTTTCACCCCAGGGAGCAGACTCAGAAAGCTTTCTTACTCAGTTGCTCACACCCTACTTGTGCAGGACTGATGATAACTCAGAGGGACCCTTGATGACAAAAAGTCCAGTGTACCCGGAGCGCTGAGAGCCCCCACCCCCGAGATGAGCTGTCTCCATCCTCCAGCAGCAGCGTGCTGGGCTCCACTGGCGGCTATGCTGGTGAGGTTCCCCCGTCTATGTCGAGGTCCCCTCTACTCCGGCAGCCATGGGCTGACTGCATGCGGCGGCTTGGCGTGTGGGTAAGGACGCCCAGCATCGCTTGAGGAACAGTGCGCTGTACAGACTCTTCACTTAATTGAGCTGCCCTTCCCCTCAATTAGTTCAAGTTCTGACCTTTCTGTGAATGCAGTGTTGTCTAGGCTTTAATCACCACCCCAGGCTGGGCCTGCTGGGCATGGTACTGAACAAAGGAAAAACATCTCCACGTTGATGTCTGAGCCTGCGGGCGGCTCCCAGCGGCTGGCTTCCTGGGAGCTTGGCGCCCCCTCCCTGGCTCTCTTTCTCTGTCACCCCTCCTCTGAAGTGATGGCCCCTTCGTTCTGCATTCAGTCTCTGAGAGGACAGCACCAGCCTATACCCACTGCTCACCCCAGGCCAAGCCCCGAGCTCCTGCACCACCCGCATTACCTCACTTAAAACCCAGAATGGCTCTGTGAAGGCATCACCTCCCCATCTGAGGAAACTGGGCCTTAGAAGAAATGACTCACTCAAGGCCATACTACCAGTAAGGCTGTCCGCTTCCAGAGAGTGTATTCTCTTGCACACACCAGTCAGGACTCGAAGTGTGACCCATCCACCCCCTGCATTCAGATCACCTAGGGGGAAGGGAGCTGCTAAAATGCATTGTTTAAGGGCCTGCTGGATCAGAGCCTCTGCGGATGGGACCCTTGAATCTGCACATTCGGCAGGCACACCCTCATCCCCAACCCACCCCGGATGATTCTTCAGACACTGAAGTTCGACAGCCAATGCCCTGTAGACATTGATCCCTCTCTGCAGCGATAAGGGGAGACTCCTGGCTGGCTGAACCAGCACTACCCTTGATGGGAAAGGGAAGGACTGCTCTCTTGTCCCAGACAAACTGACTTCCCTGGGCTGCCAGATAGATGGCCAGCTGCTTCCCTCCCTTCCCCCAAGAACCTTAGGGCTCACGGTGCGGGGAGTTAGCCCCCTTCACCCATATAGGGGGTCACCTTAATGACCCCCTATAACCGTACAGGCTTTTCATGGGATTTCATGAGCATGACCTCATCTGAACCTCCCAAGAGCCCTAGGAGGTGAAAGTCAGGCCCCAGAGTCACATACGCAATCAGTGGGAAGCAGGCCCTGGAACCACCGCTGTACCTGGGTGGGCTTTCTTCTCTTCCTCTCTAGAAAGAGGCGACTGTCAACCAGCACCCTGTGATGAATGGGCTTGGCCTGCGGCCTCTTGCTTTTCCCCACCATGGAGCAGAGCGCGGGAAGGGGTGGATCTCTGCCAGCAAGGGCAGCCACACCCGCGCCCCGGTGCATACAGCTCCACGTCAGCGGGGAGCTGGGGAAACCAGTGAAGGAGAACACGGTATTGTCCTGCTCTACTGAAGCAGCCTGGTTTTGTGTGACCAGAAGTGGACTGGGCTCCTCGCCAGAGTAGATCTGGGCCCAGAGCCGCCCTGTCCCCATCACCTGGGGGAGGGTGACAGGTGGGTATTCTAGGGAAGCTCAGGATGGGAGTCAGAAGCCCAGGCTTTAGTCCCACCTCTGCCCAACAAAGTAAATTAACCTTGGGGCTGGGCTCCAGCTGTGAGGTTTCCTCCCACTCCTGAGATTCTGCGCGTCTGGACGTCCTCCGGTGCAGGGGCTAAGTGCTGAGGTGCGGCCTGTGCCCTGCACGCGGGCACAGCTGAGAGGCTTTGTGGGGCTGACATGCAGCCCATGCTCCACTTACTGCCTTGAAACCCATCCCAGGGAGGACGGGCTCCCTTTTGTAATTTTCGCGAAGGTGCTTGCTATAAGTGCTGGTGGCAGCCCTGCCTCCTGGCCTGATGTACTTTGGTTAAGTACTGTCCTCACGTGAGGCCGGCTGCTCCTTTAAGATCTGGGGTGGGTAGAACAGAGGCAGGGAGACCAGACCTTTGAGCTGTGGCTCAGGTGCCAGTCCTAAAAGGCACCAACTTCATTTCCCTTCCGTGCACCCTCTCGGAGGAACTTTAACTCTTACCTTCCAGCAAGACGATCTAGCCAGGAATCTTGCTCAGTATTATTTTTTCTCTCCACCCCAGTGCCTTGTCATTAACGAAATAATAGAGAAAACTGCAAAGCTACAACTGCACCCCACAATGTATGTAGACATTCATTCCCCAAACACAGGGAACTGACCATGTGTAGAGATGTCCCCCGAGGGTGGAGACTGAGACATATCACATGGTCCCTGCCATCCAGGAGCTCACAGCCCAGTCAGGGACAGAGCTGTTCAGCAGATGTTACTTACAATACAGTGTCAAGGACCTCGAACTCGCCTGGAATACACCATGGGCAGGAAGCAGGGAGTGGTGAGCTGGGTAGGGGTAGGAAAAAGTTAAGGAAATTCTTGGCTGAGCTTGAAAGCTGCATGGGAGTTTCACCAGGGTATGGAAGGAGTGGGAACAAAAGGACTCAAAACCGCCTGATGTGCATTAAGGTTCTCAAAGGGGAGTAGGGGGATTGGTGCAATTTTGCCCCCAGGAGACATTTATCAATCATGTCTACAGACATTTTTGGTCATCACCGCTCGGACTGATACTACTGCCATGCTGTTAAACAGCCTGCACGGGACAGCCCCCCAAAGCATAGAAGTACTGGCCCCGAGATGTCAGTAGAGCCACAGTTGGGAAACCTCATGTTAGGGCAACAGTAGGTCATCCTGCATGGCCGAATGCAAGGGACAGAGGGGATAGGGCCCCAGATGAAGCTGGAGAGGCAGAAAGAGGCCAATCAGAAGGCCGTTCAAATGCCAAGCTAAGGAGTTTGGCTCTCTCTCTCGAGGGCCCTGGGACCCCCCTGGTTATGAGGCTGTTGTCTGGGGGAATTGCTGCTATGGAGAATGAGTCAGAGCACAGAGACTAGTAGGAGAGACTAGTTAGGAAGCCATTCCAGGAATTTAGTAAGAAATGAGGGGGCCTGAGTGAGAGTAGCAGTACGGTGGGAACAGGAAAGAACTGATCCAGGGAAGGTGCACGGAGCAGGTAGGACCCACTGGACTTGGCAACCAATCAGATGTGGTCAGTGGGGGCATAGGAGGAGGCCAGTGGACTTGGGCTTCTGGCCAGGGTGACCAAAAGGATGTTGATTTTGGAAGTGCCCGTGGGGCAGACTGGTGAGATCCTCACCCCAGGTCTAGTCTGGGTCATCCAAACACGCTAGGGGTTGTGGTCCCCAGCAGTCTGGAGCAGAGCTGCCTTGGAGTGTGTGGGGAAGGTGGGAGTCCTTTGGTTATTTTTCTATCTAATGGCAATTAAGGAATCCAGACAGAGAACCTGAAAAGCTGGCAGTGTAATTAAAGGTAAATGACAGAGGGAAGTTCTGAGGCTTCCTAACCCCCCTTCCCCGCTGCCCCCCTGCCCCTCCGCCCATGCAGGATATCAGAGGAGGAGATGTTAAGCTAACCAAATACCTGGTGAGAGGTATTGCAGCATGATGCCTGCGACAGCTTCTAAAAACCCCTGCCGCCTCAAATTAA
>NC_048232.1:82690149-82706107 GCF_002007445.2 Ailuropoda melanoleuca
GGGTGGGGGCGGGGGGCTGCCGGCAGGGCGAGGCCACAGGCGGGGCCTACCTGTCGTGCTTTTCTGTCCCCATGTTCCCAGGTTCACCTGGAGCGCCTCCTACGTGGACAGGAACCTTCTCCTCCTCCTCACAGGGCAGAACGTGGAGCCCTTCGATGTGGAGTTCCGGGAGCTGTACGCCATCTCTGAGGAGGTGAACTTGTACCAGCTGCTGAACCTGGCCGGGGGCGCCGGGAGGCTGGGCCCCACCTACTCCTCCACCGTGGCTCGCAAGCTCATCAACCCCAAGTACGCCCTGGTGTCGGGCAGCCGCCACCCGCCCGGGGAGATGATGCGCCTGGCGGCGCGGCAGCAGCGGGAGGCCGGCGGCGACCCCGAGGAGCAGGAGGAGGGCGGCAGAGGCGGCGAGACAGACCGGCGCCTGCAGAGCTTCCTGGACGACCTGGTCACGCTGGAGCAGGAGCTGCCCCCCGTGGAGCCCCTTCCCGCTGGCGAGCTGACTCGGAAGGACGGCAGGGTGGTCTCTCACCTGCGCGTGGACCTGAAGCCCAGACCCCCGGAGGCGCTTGTGCGAAACGGCAAGGGCGAAGCTGCCAACGGGGAGGCCACCGCGGCCAAGGAGGGCAGGCGCTTCAGCAAGAGGCTCTTCGGTCGCGGGGCCAAGGGTCCCGCCGCGTCCAACGGCATGACCGGCGCCCTCTCCACCCAGACCTTCGCGGAAGTGCAGTTCGTGGCCCGGAGGAGGCCCGGAGAAGGCTCCAGTGCTGACATCTCAGGTGAGCCCCCCCGCCCACGGCCCTGTGCTCGCCAGACCCCCGTCCTCAACCCGGGAGCGTCGCCTCCTGTCTGCAGAAAGGCCACTTGCTGGCATGCGAGGAGCGCCGGCCCTGCGGTCCGAAGTCCTCTGTTCCCAGCCTGTCCCGGAAGGTCCCCTGTCACCTCCCCTTCTCTAAAAGGCAGAGGGACGTGGCGCCTGGGTGGCTCCGTTGTGGCGGAAGCGTCTGGCTCTTGGATTTCAGCTCAGGTCACAATCTCAGGGTCTCGAGACTGAGCTCCTGCGTGGGGCTCTGTGCTGGCCGTGGAGCCTGCTTGGGGCTCTCTCTCTCCCTCTGCCCCCCTCCTGCTCGCGCTCTCTCTCTCATTCTCCCTCGCTAACAAATGGATAAGTCTTTAAAAGTAAGTAAATGAAATAAAAGGGGAGAAGGAAGGGTACCTGCCTTGCCCAGCTGCTCTGAGGATGCGAAGCGCTCAGAACACTGCTGGACTCGGAGCAGTCTCAGAGCCATCGTCGCTACTACCGGAGGCTTGGAAACGTTCTCCTTTGTCAGTGAAGAAACAGACACAGAGCAGCCGAGTGGCCTGACCCAGCCTTGACCTCTGCCTCTGAGTCTGGGGCTCATTCTAGAAAACCTGTTCCTTGCCACATCACCTGTCATCACGATCCAACCAGCTCAAACACACCCCACCCTCACCTGTGCCCCACCAGTGCCCTGACCCACTTTCCTCATTTCTGTTGTAGTTTGACTTGGTTCTTCCCTGTGCTTGTTTGTTAAGTGGTGTTTGCGTTCAGGAGAGGTTGTGCCTGGTGGTGGTGTCTTTCTGGCTGTCACACTGGGAGCCGCTGGAGGTCTGGGCCTTTGTCTCTTTCTCCGGAGCAGGCCTTTCCGGAGGCTGGTGGTGACAGCGGGGCCGCTGCTGGTGCCTTTCCTCCCGGCAGCAGCCCTCCGAGTGGAAGGGGTCTCTATGCTGGGATTTCTCCTGTGGCTGTGGCGCTCGGCAGCAGTGAGACTGGCCTGCCACCTGGCCAGGGAGGTGACGGTGGGGACTTGCCCTGGGCAGCCGGAGTGCTTCCAGGTCTCCTGTGGCCCCCACGGCCCCGGCTCTGACCCGACAGTGGCTCGAGTGCAAGGATCAAGGCCATCTTCCCCTCCACGGGTTCCCCAGCCGGCCGCAGAACCCAGCGCGCTCAGTCTGTGCTTCTCCAAGTTAGGACAGGCCTGGGGGGCTCTGTGAATTTGGGACACGGGGTGCCAGTGCTGTACCTCCATTTGGCCAGGAAGCATTTCTCGGGCACGTCCGTGTGCCAGGTCCTTCACAAGATGCTCTCTCCCACTTTTTCCTCGACTACCACAGAGGTGGCTGGTAGAAGCCCTGGGAGGTGCACTCGGTGGTCCCAGGACTCAAGCCCAGGCCCGGGCCCGTGCCCTGTCAGGGAGGGGTGGTGGCCCCCAGTCCCACTCCCGCTGAGCTCCCTGGCTCCCCAACACCAGTCCTGCCACTATGCACCTCTTGTTTGGAGGAAAGGTTGCCATGGTGAACAGCTGGCAGGGAAGGCCGAGGGAGGGGCGAGCCCAACCACGAAAAGGGCCATTTCCCAAGTTCTGACTGCAGGTGAAGTGGGAGCTCTCGCTCCTTCAGCCCCTCACCCTGAGGTGCTGTTTCCATAGAAACGAAAGGCCCATTGTCTTGTCCCTTCCTGCCGCCTTTCCTAAGTCCCTCAGCAGCGAGGCCTTTCCTAAGTCCCTCAGCAGCGAGATCCCGTGTGGAGGACTTGGCTGGTCGCTGCCTCTGCCACGGCCTTCTGAGCATTTTCAGACGGTGCCCAGCAGCCAGCCAAGCGCGTGGGGTTGCGCCCCCGGGAAGCTCTCTCCTGAGTGCCGGCACAGACAGTCAGGATAGGGCCCTGGGGTTGCCCAGCAGGATCCTTCTCCATTCTATTCCTTCTCCGTCCCTTGGGAGAAGCACAGAGCGGCCTCATCCAGCACAGCCTCTGCCACTGGGCTGGACATGCTGTTCCCGAGGGCCAGATGGTCAGGTTGCTGATGAGCCCTTTCCTCTCCCTGCTCCCGCGTGCTTCCCTCAGAGGCAGGGGCAAGAAGCAGGACCCCTCTCCCCACAGGCCCTTTTCTCGGCCTCCAGCTTCCCAAACGTCTGACTGCAGCTGGGCTGTCCTGGTGCCTCATCTCAGGCAGGAGCTAAGTCACCAGGACTCTGTGTGACAGAGGGTCGCGTTCCTGACGGCATGGGGACCCCAAGGTTGGAGCTAGTAATTCCAGTACTCTTGGAACTGTCGTCTGGGAGGAAATCACTTTAACTACTATGTTAGCACCCCCATCTAGGGAAAGGGTCCTTTTCCTACACTGAACATTCAGAACATCATCAGAACAGACATGATGTGGGGTCTCAGCTTCCAGCACTTTGCTCCCCATACCCTGGACCCATCCTTTCCCCTCCCTAGGGCTGGCTGTTTGAGAAGAGGAGGAGCTGAGCCAGAGAGGGTTTCTGAGGTCCTTTGAGCTCCTGATTCTGACTGTCCTCTCTCTGCCTGCCGCCCTCTTGTCAAGGGAGAGCCTGGGCTGATGGATAGGGTGGGTGGAAGAGAAAAATAGAAAAGCCAAGGCTGGCAGCCTGTAAAATTGCTTGATAAGAAGTACATAGTTGTCAAGCAGCATGCAAATTTTTGCAGGTCCAAGTGTGGCCCTTGGGAGAACCTTCGGAAATCCCTTCCTTTAGGTCTGGGGATGGTGGGGTGGGTGTCTTGTCAGGGTTGGTGGGGGGTGGGTGAGTTGCCTGGTGGTTTGAAGGCTCACTGCCCCCTCTACTGGTAGGAGCTGAGCTCCTTTCCTTCTGGTTTTTCTTTCAACTGAGACCTTGTTTCTGCACTGGGTACACTTAGCATCTTTCCCAAGCCTGCCACCTGTGTCCACCCAGGAGCTTGGGACAGGCCCTCTGGGGCAGAGATCCCAATTTCAGGGAGCAGCATTCACTGGAGAGCCTTGTTAAAACACAGTGAGGAGTCTGTACCCCTGGGCTGGACTCAGGAATCTGCATTTTAAACAAGTGTCCTGAGTGTTTCCCACATGGGGGTCCCCAGAGCAGTGGATTATGACGACACTTGGATAAGGCCCTGTTCTCACGGGGCTACCAGGCTTGGGGGGAGGAAGTTTCAGGAAATATCCTGGAGCCCCTCCCCATCCCCCCAGGAAGATCACTGGGAAATGGCCAACACTCTTGACCATGGTCAAGGGAAGGAAGAAAGGCGCAGACATTCCCTGACCAGGTGCCGGGTGGACCCATGCTAAATGCTGTCGCACAGAACTCACAACCACCCTGGGGATGCAGAGAGGCACAGAACTCACAACCACAGATAGGGGATGCAGAGAGGCAAGCCTCTGTGTCCATGGGCGCACAGGGAGATAGGGCAGCATGGTCTTCTGCCACTCAGGGCCATGCACAAAGCGTTGTGGCTATGTCCTGAAGGCTAGGGTTAGTGCCATTTCCTTACATCTTCAAAGACTGTTTGGAAGGGCCAGAGGCTTCTTACCAATGGACTCTCCCCCTGGTATCCCATTAGTGGAGAGGAAGTGAAGAGTGGCCATTAACATCCCAGAGTGCCTCTGGGTCTTGACCTTCCAAGGTCCCCTGGGCCCATGCTTTTCTTCCTGGACTTCTCTGAGGTGACTGCAGTGACAGTTGCATTTCCAGAACTCTCCTGGGTTCCCTGATTCGTGCATGGGGGGGCCACCCTAACTGGCAGTGTGGTCTGGCTCCTAGTGCTGTGGCCACTGGGCACCTGGATTTGGGACTTCAGTCTCAACCTATGTCATCCCTGGGGGCTGGCAGTCTCAAATCTCTCTTGGAAATCTGGGCCCCTGTCTGGAATGAAAGGTTGGAGAAGTGCTTCTGGGGTTGAGAGCTCCGCAGCAGACCTGTGGGCCTCCAGTTCCAGGATAAGTCTACTCAAGAGCTGTCTTGTCAAGACAGAGTTTCAAAATTCAGTGTCAGACTGAGCATCATGGGTCATGCCCCAGCTGGCGTTGGAAGGTCTGACTTGATAAAGCCAAGCACTGTTGCCAGTCGGGGTCTAAGCCACACAGCAAGGTGAGGGGAGTTGAGTGAGCACCCTTTGAGACACTGATCCCACCCGGTTCAGCCAGTGTCCTTGTTCTCATTGGCACATGTCATAATCCCTCTGCCCTTCTGGTTTCCCCTGGGCCTTGCCAGGGCTTTCATCACCATCCAGGGTGAGTGAGGGCATGTATGTCGCCCTGCCAAGATCTGTCGATGCTGTTATTGTTGTTAGTATTGGTATGAACCTTGAGGTCGCTTGCCACTGCCTGATTTTCCATTTCACTCAACAAATACATATCTTTGCAATGCCTGCTCTGTGCCAGGCAAGGTTCTAAGTTCCTGGTACAACAGCGAACCAGACAAGCAAAGCCCCTGCTCTTACGGAGTGAATACCGTACTGGAAACAGAAGGGCAGGGGAGGGCAATGACCCTTTTATAAAGAGTGATCGGGAAGGCCTCTGTGACAAAGGGACAAAGGGGCCTTTGAACAGAGACTTGAATGTTGGGAGGGAGAACGCTGTCTGGACATCCAGAGGAAGAATCTTCCAGGAAAGGGGACTCTGAAGTCCTGAAACCCCTAGGGAGGTAGAGCCCATGGTCCTTGTCTGGCATCCTGATCAGCATCCTTGCCCTGACGCCCCAGGTGCTTCCACCAGCTCCCACCCCAACGTTGGGTCTCACTTCAGTGTTCACTCCCTTTGAAGTTTGGCCTTTCCTCAAATCTCCCTCGGGCTGCCCATGCCACATATACTTTGTTTAAAAAAAAAAAAAAAAAGGCCATTTATGTCTTCTTTCCTGGTATCCTGAGCAGGTCTGACTCTCCCCAGTCCTGGGGAACACCTCCACGTGGTGGACCTCAGTCAGCGAGCGCTGAAGGAATGATGGCACACAAAGAATGTGTCCTCAAACCATCTCTCCGTCGGAGGCACAGAGAGGAATCCTGAGGCTTTCACGGCCTGATGCAACGAGTGGGAGGCACACCCTGGCAAACCTGGGCTCTCAGCACCGCCTCTCCCAGCTTCCCCAGGCAGGAGGGCAGGAGCGGGGGGCAGAGCGCAGGCCTAGGAGGCTGGCCCGCCCTTCCCACCCCCGAGCTACACTCCCTCCCGGCTTCAGGAAGCAGAAATTGAGCTGCTTACCTGCTTCTAAAGTGCTGCTGCCCCGGGGGAGGAACTCCATCTCTGCTCTGCAGGCCAGGCCAAGCAAATAGAAGAAGCCACTAAGGAGAGGAAGCGGGGATAGCTGTGTCCCTGCAGCAGCGAGGGGACTGCGGGACAGCAGAAGTCATCACCGGAGAAGCTGCGTCAGAGGCAGCCTGGCACCACCGTGGAAGATGACCCAGGCCCCTTGACCCTTGGAGCCCTCCGGGGGGGCGGGGCACAGTCATCCAGCTCCCCTCCCACCTTCTCTAAGCCTTACACACCGTCAAGCTTGGCCTCTTGTAGCAGGTCCCGAGGAGCGGGTTCAGTCTGCCCAGACAGAGTGGTGGCGAGCCGAGCTTGGGGGGTGGGATACCACTGGAGCCTGTTCAGCTGTTCAGTGTCTCCCTTACTAATGGCCCAAGAGAGGAGGCAGCCGCCACAGTAATTAAATTCACAGCTGGGGTGATATGGGAAGGTGGTGTGAGTGCCAGGGAGGTGCCCCTTGTGGTTGTAGAGACGGACCGCAGGAAGGAGCTTGGCAGCTTGCACCTGGGAGAAAGGCAGCCTGTGCCCAGGAGGATGGAGGCCCAGCAGCCTGACTCCTGGAGGGCCAGAAACGTCAGTGTCTGCCTCACAGTTCCCCCCCTCCCCTTCCCTCTACAGCTCCCGGAGCAGAAATCCGGCCAGAGAAGCCACTGGCCTCCACTTGGGGTTGAAAGGAAATGGAAATGGATGGAAGGGCCTGGGAAGAGGAGAAGCGTGCTCCTTTGGCCTGGGGAAGAACAGCTTTCTCTCCCCCAGCTTTCCCCTCAATGAAGTGTGCTCCCTCCATCCTCTGTCTTAAAACCACCCCCCTAAGCATGTGGTCTGAGCCGCACTGCCGGGCCCTCCATCAGCCTACTGACCCTGGTGACCCCTTCCCCGGGGTGCCTGCACGGTAGCAGGAGCTGAGGCTGGATTTGGAAGGCTAGGTGCTGGAGCTGGTGTTGACTGGCTCGGGGAGCTGGTGGCCCCGCTGCCCTCAGCTCTAAGGCAGGGCTAATGACAGCTTGTCATGGTGCAGCGGCTGCCCAGGGGGATTAGCTGAGAGAATGACTGGTTGTGCTTTGTAAGCTGTGAGGGAGGCTGCATACAGTATCAGCTACTGGTAAACCACCTCTTGGCAAGACTTTTTAAGTCATTGATTACAGTTGAAGATTGGGATTCTGGATCCTTCCCCCCAATGCTGCTGAGGTCAGGAGGTGGCAGATCCCTTGATATCCCAAACAGTCACTGTCTTGCTGAGAGTACCAGACAGGAAGACCCTTTCCTTTTGCTTTCCTGGGGGTCCTATTGACTCCATCTCGGCAGCTTGGGAGGGAGACAGTGACCCCAGCCCCTGAATTTGAGGTGTGGGTGCTACACAGGAGAGGAGCGGGAGACGAGTCCGCTGAGCACCTCACTTACGTCTTCCTCGCCTGTGTCACTTGTCTCTGCAGGTAAAACAAGTCCCAGTCCTGCCAAGACCAGCAATTGTGTGATTTCCTGAGCCATAAGCCAGCGGTGGGTAGGACCTGTGGATGCCCCCAGCCCTGTCCTGTGGAGAATACAGGTCAAACCTGCACCAGTTTGCGCTTCGGACCCTCGCTCGCTCCCTGCCCGACAGCCCCCATCCTGGCCTCAGGGACCCTCAATCCCAGACATGAGAGTCTGCAGCATCTCAAGATGACCACACACCCCACAAGACTGTTGGTGGCCGGGCAGGGGTCACTCCTTCTTGTTTACATGAAGTGGAAGCTTGACTCACGTCTGCTCTCCTTTATGCCAGACCCCCTCCCGGGCCCCCAGATGGGGTGAGCCCATGTCTTTATGCCTAATGTGATGGGGTCTCCAGGGCAGCTCCAGCTCCCTGACTTCTCCTTCCCTGGGCTTCCTGGTGCTTCTGGTCCCCCAAGAGATTTGGTGGGATAAAAGGGAACAGGACGGATGGGGCTCTGGGCCAGGGAGCCAGTCTTGACCTAGGCTCTGAACTCAAGATGGAAGGTACAGTGAGGATAGCTAGGACACCGGCTGCTGTGGCCTTCCTGGCCTGGTTCCTACAGGCTCCTGTGCTAGACCTGGAGTGAAATGAGGGGCAGGCCTCCCTTCAGCCAGTGGCAGAATCTGACCCTGCCATTCTGAGAGCCCTCGTACTGAGATCCCCTTCCCGCCCCCACCCCCAGCCCACCATCTTAGTCACCGCCCCAGGGGTCCAGACCTCGTTGGCTGTTGCCCACTGCAAACACATATGGGGGTTCTTGTGCCTTTGCCTGGGGCTGCTCCCTCCCTTTAAAAAAGTGCCTTGATGTGCAGCCCAGGGCAGGGAGAGAGAGAGCTTGGCCACGGGTGGGGGGTTCAAGTGGTATGGGAGGTTAAGCCCTGCAGCCAAGGGCATTTGTCTCCCCCCTCACCAAATGGCCCTCAGCCCCCTTCACCTGCCAGCACTTCTGTGCCTTCTCTAGTTGCATTTCAGCCAAAGACCAGCCTTTGCCTCCCGTCAAAAGTCAGGCTGCGTCTAGGAGCCTTCGCCTTCTCAAGGGGGCCTGGCCTAATTGCCACAACACCAGGCCAGGGAGAGCAGCCTAAAGTCTCGCACTGCCCCCTCCCCAGTTGTGTGATCAGAGGGGTCTGAGGAGAGATTTCTTGAGTGGACAACAGAGAAACTGCCTTATTGCAGGCTCCGCCAGCCTAGCCTGGGGGGTCACAACCGCAAGGGAGCCAACAGGCCGCGTCCCCCAGTGGAAGCACCACCAGGCAGCCTCTTCCAGCCTCATACTTATGAACCCAATTTGTCTTTGTGTCTTTCCTTCTGCAAAAACCCTGGGGCACCAGCGGCACCTGGGGGAGGGCACTGGGGGCACAGAGGTGAGCTAGGAGGTAGGATGGTGTGGTGCCGTTGCTGGGGGGACAACCTGGTCTCTGGCGGTGGGGAGGAAAGGAAGGGTGAGCCTGCTTCCCAGGGGCACCTCTCTTCATTCTGAGGCTAGCTTCAAAGGTGGGGGTTGGGAGGGCAGGGGACCCTGACCCACCTCCTTGAGCTTCTCTGAGGATTAAACACTTCCTGGGAAGTGCTGGCAATGTGGCAAGTGCTTGTTCTAGAAGGGAAGAAAGGGGGAGGAGAAAGCCAGGTGATGGAGGGTGTCCCCTCCGCTCGAGGCCATCACCATATGAGACACAGGTGGGCAAATGGCAGTGGGGGAAAGAGATCACCCTTGGTGGGGAGAGTGGACCCCTCTGGGTACAAGGGAGGAGGCCTAGGGAAGGGACCAGCTCCTAAGGGTTCTTCCCAAAGGCTTCCTGTGCCTCCCCTCCCAGAGAAGCTGGCCGCCTGTATCCCCTTCCCCTCTTCTGACCCAGAGCAGGCCCAGTTCCTCCCCAGCCCTGACGTGTAGGAGGATCCAGACTGGAAGCGCCAAGTCACTGCAGCGTTGAGCCAGACCTGCCTTTCTGCCCATTTCCCAAGGTGCCAAGATGGGGGTTTTGCCACTTTGTTCATAGGAGCAAGGGGGCGGGAGACCATGACGGAGCAATGCTGTGTAGTGGGAGGAGTGCTGGCTGCCCAGGCAGGGCACCTCCCTGCCTGCCTGTTTCCTTATCCCCTTTAGAGGTTTGGACAGGATGGCCCCTGGCCCCCTCCAGCCCTGAGAGGCTTGGGACAAGACAGTAGCACTTGGGACAAGAGGATCTTGAAGCACTAAGCTCCAGCCCACTCCGTCTGCCTCTGGGCTTCTCAGTTTTTAGTACGCCTGCCCTCTGCTCCTGCGCTGGCACACGCGCTGTGAGTTTCCTCTCTCATCAAATCTCAAGGGTACACCTGGCATTCTCGGATGGATGGCAAGTTTAGGGTGGATGCCCTTGGTCCCCACGTGGCAGGCAGCTTCCACAGGGCTGGAAACGTCAGAAGGGCTCCCAGAGGAGCAAGGGTGAAACGGCGCTCTCGTCACCCATCACCACCAGCAAGTTGCCCGCTCTGGGTCCGGCTTCTGTAGGCTAAGTGCCAACCACTGGCACAGCTCCTCGGGTGGGCTGACCTCCAATGAGCAGAGGCAGCTGAGGGCTGAGACCCTGGGGCAGCTGCCACCTGGATCTTACCCCAGAGGAGCAGGAAGTGCAGGATTCCTGCATGGGGCTGGAGGCCTTCCCTGGATTTGGCAAAACTTCCCCGTCTCCTGTGTCTTCTGTCCTCAGGGTATATGGTTAGTCCTGTCCCTGATCATTCAAGGGTGCTTTCGAGATAGCCTCTGCTAACGCCACTACCCTCTGCCTATAGAGAACTTGATAGAATGGACAGGCCAAAAAAAAAAAAAAAAGGTGGCCTTTTCCCCAAGAGACAGGAAATGGGCCTTTTTGGATTTTACTATGATGATTTTCTCTTTGGTTTATTGAGTGCCTACTATATGCCGGTGACTGTGTTACGTGTTTTAGTCACGTGCAGGTTTCAAACTAAGAAAAGCTCAGGAGAGAGCCCTTTACAGTGTTAGAAAAGGCTTTCCTGGACATTTGGGGATTGAGTCTCACAAAGTTGTGTGATGAGCGGCTCAGGGCTTATTGTCCCCATGTTTCAGATGAGGAAGCACGCGGCTCTCCCAAGAGCTAAGCCTGCTCCTCTAGCCCAGGCTTCTCGCCTTCAACGCTGGTGGGGACATCTGGGAGCCACAGAGTCTCTGCTGGGGGAGACGCTGTCCTGAACATCATAGGGTGCTTAGCAGCACCCGGCTTCTACCTACTAAAAGCCAGCAACACCTCTCCCAGTGAGACAACCACAAATGTCTCCGGATGCTGCCAAACGTCCCTGGGGGGTGAAGTCACGCCGGCTGAGAAAGACAGTGCGTTGCAGCCTTTGAGCTTCCGGCTGCTTCCCTGAGGCGCTTTCCTGTGCAGCCCCCGTGCAGCCGGGCTCTCCCACAGAACGCTGTGGTCCAGAGCCGGTGGCTGATTTGCCAACGATTTTGCTTTCTGTGACTGACATAATAGCATCTTCCTTCTTGTTCTAGTTACCTTGCTTAGCTCTTCACTGCCTTGTACCTCCCGGAACAGGTGTGTTTATGTGCACACATCTGCCTTACTCCACAGAGCGCCCTGTTACAGTTCCTCCCAGTCTGTTCGCCTTCCTTTACTTTGAGTTGAGCCCTGCATGGAAAGCACCTTGGACAGACCTGTGTGTGCCCGACAGGGTCCTCACCCCCAAAAGGCAGCCAGGGCTGACAGCAGAGAAACTTCCCCGCTCCTCAAGCCAGGCCAGGTGAGAACCGCTCGCTGGAGTGTCACGAGTCAATGTTGGCAAAGCCCCCTTAGCGGCAGGTGAGCCGCACCCTGCACTGCAGCTGTAGTCTGCCAGCGGGCTGTGTGCCACGGTCGTCTCCCTCTATCCCCCGCCTGGAGGGCCAGGCAGCTGTCACTGTAATCGTCTGCCCTGCTGCTCCAGTGGCAGGAGGCCTGGTGCACAATAGGCACCCCAGGCTTGGCAGGCTGAGCCAGACCAAGGTTGAGAGGATGGGTGCCTTCGAGAAGGCTGGAAGGTGGCAGGTGCACATGGGACTGTGTTCTTAGGCTGAGTAATTGCTAGATCAGCCGGAGGCTGAGAGGTACCCATTCTGTCCTTGGGGTACCCATTCCGTCCATCATGTGTCTGGGTCACTATTGTATCTACAGTGTCTACTTAATGCCTGTTTGTTAAATGATTGAAAACTTGACAGCCACTTGATACAGACGGTAAGCCAGGCTAATCAGCGTGGGTGGTGTCAGAGGCTCCAGAATTGATCGCGACCCTTTCAATCTTGTTCCCGACTTCTGAGCCCGTACGTGGAGGCCAGACAGGACTCCGCTCTCTACTACTTAATTTCCTAAGAACTGAGTTATCAAAAGTCCTTCCTGACCATCCTTTCCTCAGGGGAGACTTCTCTTTTCAGCGTGTGTCCTTAGTGAACAGTCTCCCTCTCCCAGTTGCTTTGGACTGGGTGGGCCCAGGCCTCCAGGCCTCTCTGGCTGCTCAGGGATGATTTGGTGTGCTTCCTTTCAAATTGCTAACACAAAAATGGGACGAGGAGGTGAGGGCCTTGATGTGAGGAAATGTCTCCAGTCACCCAACAAGTCACAGGAAGGGTTAGAATCTAGTTATCTGGACCCATCTGGAGCACTACCCGTGGCCTCTCCAAGTGACAGCCTGTTGGAGACCAGTTTTCATCCAGTAAAGTAGCTAGAAGTTAGGCATTGGCTGCAGCCACGAAAAAACAGCTCCAGAAACAGAAGTCCGCGTCATAGGAGACCGGCTAGGACCTGTCACAGAAGCAGCAAGAGCATGAGCGGTGTGGAGGAGAGAAGGAGGAAAAAGCAAGAGCAGGCGGTATGCCCGCTGTGGCCACGGTCCTCTGGGCACAAGCAAGGGAGAAGCACATGCCATCCTATGCTAAGAACCGAGAACCATGCCTGGTGATTCTGCTTTCCTGAGTGCAGCTTGGACTCTCTGGCTCACCTCTTTCTGGAAGGTCTTGGAAGTTGGCTGATTGGACCAGGAAAGGCACTTCACAGCAGGCTTTGGAAGGCTTTGTTCACTTGTTCCTTCGATGCATAATCACTGTGAGCTAGGCCTGAGGCTGAGTGGTGAGCAAGGAAGGCCCTGGGTGGAGCTGGGGTCTGTAGGGTGGTGCTGGGGCATGCCAGGTCCTTAGCCGAGCCGTTCGGTGGCCAGGCTAGTCCTCAGGATGGGTAGTGTGGGGCTGGATTCCCCTCTCAGCCACATACCAGCTAAGTGACCCAGCAAGCTGCCTCACACCTGGAACTTAGGTTTCCTTTTTTGTAAAATGGGGATAATCGTGGTGCCACTTTCCAGAGGCTGTGGGGAGTAAAGCACTCAGCACAGTGGCTAACGTTTGGGGAAGCTTAGTTACCAGCCAATGTTTCCTTGGTGTGTTAGAGCAAGGGCTTCACCATTTCCCTCTTGGGACATTCTCTCCCTGCTCCTTCCCTCTGTGTTTGCCACTTTCACAGTGAGTGGGCACACGGGGCTAAATGCCCATCCATGTGGAAGAAGTTCCAAAGCCCAGGTTTTGAAAGAAAGGTACAGAAAACCTGCCAGGGATTCCATTTGTGGGCCACTTTGCCTGGCAGGACCCCATGTTCCCCAGTGCACACCCCACCTCACCTCAGCTCTGCGGTCTGGTTGGTTCCAGGCATGGAAGAGGGCCACAGTCTTATCTGGTTGTGAAAAAGTCCCGCAACTTTTCTTCATGGATAGTTTAGAGTAAAATAGACAATTTTTGTTTGTTTGGAAAACTCTTCATATATAAAATACAAAGTAAACCAAAACCAAAAAACCAGCATATCCAGAAAAGCCTGCCTACCTGCCCCAAGCCACTGGCCTTCCCAAGCCAGTCCTGTACCCTTTGAGTGGGCTCCAGACTCTCTCCCTAACTTCTAGCTTTGTTTTGTTTTTTTTTTTAAGATTTTATTTATTTGAGAGAGAGAGTGAGAGAGAGGAGCATGGGTTGGAAGACAGAGGGAGAGGGAGAAGCAGACTCCCTGCTGAGGAGGGAGCCTGACATGGGGCTGGATCCCAGGACCCAGGGATCATGACCTGAGCCAGAGGCAGATGCTTAACCACTGAGCCACCCAGGCGCCCCTCTTCTAGCTTTTAAGCTCTGTTGCTCTCCACAACTACTACCAGGCTGGCTCCCTAGTGGGACTGGGAGTTGCTCAAGGGCAGGCAAGGGCCTGGGGCCCAGAACCTGTACTCCTGGCTGTGGTTCCTTGGAGGTGCCCGTGTGGCTGAAAGCACTGTGGTGAGATGCTGCCACCTTGTGGCCAACTGGCAGCACGTTTCTTTCCTGCTCAGGCTGAGTTAAGAAGGCAGAGGCCCGGGGAGGACAAACTTTTTCTGTAAATGGCCAGATAGTGAATGTTCTAGGCCTTGTGGCCACGTGGTATCAGTGGCTGCTGTAACACTAAAGCAGCCACAGACGATATACAAATGTGTGGGCGTGGCTGTATTCCAATGAGACGTTCTGGATTTCATTTAACTTTCATGTGCCATAAAATGCTACTCTTAATTTTCCCAACCATGTAAAAACTGTAAAAGTTGTCTTAGCTTGTGGGCTATGCAACAACAGGCAGTGATTGGATGTGACTGGCAAGCCCTGGTTGGCCAACACCTGGCCCAGCACACTTTTTTTCCATGCTCCCAATGCCAACTCCCCATTGTCACACCAGGGATCCTTACTTTGTCATTATTCTGTCAAGAAGAACCAACCAGATTTCTGCTCTAACCCGACTGCTGCCACTAAGCGGCCTTCTTTACAGAAATTCTGGAGTTGTTGGTTTTCAGTCATTTGATGTTTACATAAGCATCCATCAGGGGCCTAGCCCCGTGGTGAGAGCCATTAAAGAGCCTGGAGTTTTAACCAACATGTATTTTAAGATTTACTTTTATTACTTCGTTTGTTCAAACTAACTTATGAGAACTTAGTGTGATCTAGGCAATGTAATAAGACAGACCAGGACTCTGCCCTCAAGGTGTTCATAACCTTGCTGGGAAGATGGGACACAGGGAGGCAGGCATTATGATGGGGAGGTACAGGGGGTACGGAAGCCCAGATGAGGCACTTAACCCACAGGTGGAGGTCAGGGAAGGCTTCCTGGAGAAGGAGGTGATCTCTAAGCTAACACATGAGGAGTGAATGGGAGAGGGAAGAATGAGGCAAGGCATTCCAGGGAAAGATCCAGAGCCCAGAAAGAACTCTTTCAAGAGAATTATAAGCATCAAAGATGTAGTAAAGATTCAGATACACTGTTTGCCCTCAAGACCTCCCAGTCTGGTGGGTGAGGCAGGCTACCATAAGCTGTTATAAGGTTGTGGAGAGAGATTTAAAGAAGTTTTCTCTCTAGCCTTGTAGAATTGGTTATCAGTGAGCCTCAGGGCGGTAAGCAACGGGCAAGCGACACTACACAGAGTACTGAGTAACTCTGAGGGAGTAGAGTTGTGGGCCTGACTTCCCTGCTCCAGAAGGGACAGGGGGCTCGAACTGAGCCGTGAAGGAAATGTAGACCTCAGTACAGAAGGAGGAGGGAGGGGCACGGAGGGCTACAAACTTACGGAGGAAGGGATGGGTGTGGCCCAGCTGATGGGCCACCAGAAGTCCTCCTGAGGGGCCTCTGGGGAGGAAACCATCCTTCACTGTGTGAATCTCATGACAGACCCGACCAACAGGTATTTTCCTCAGTTTCACCAACTAAAACACGTGACCTTGGATGGTTACTTAGCCTCTGTTTGCCTCAGTTTCCTCATCAGATTCTATGTCTTAAGGTTGTTATGAGGACTGAACAAGCTAATACATACACAATTCTGAACATAGTGCCTGGCGCTAGGGCTGGCTTCATGTGCAGCCAACCTCTGCAGTCCCACAGGGCCCCACACTCAGAAGGTGAAGGGTCCGACATTTGGTTTGATGCTCTGCTGTTGCCGACTTGAAATTCTTAATGATTTTAGAACAAGGAGCCCCATGCTTTCACTTTGCATGGCCGCAAATTATATAGTTGGTCCTGCCTGGGCATGGTATGTGCTTAAAAGCTTCAGACTTTGTCATTATTTTAGAGTCTAGAAGAGAAAACCTGATTCAATATATTCATTTCAGAAGGGAGGAAACGGACACTCAGTGTATGTGACTTGCACAAGGTGAACAGCAGGCGGGCTGCCCAATGAAGGCTGGAGACAGGTGAGATGAAAATCGCAGTCTTCGGGGTGAAGGCAGGATAATGACCCAGCTCCCCGCCCCCACCCCATGCCCCCAAGAAGGCAACATAAGGAGAGAAGAGCAGACAGACTCCTTTGACGGAGCTTAGAGAAAGAGGTGGTATGAAAAAGAGCATGAACAGTTGTAGAGGTAGGAGGGAAGCTGGCTATTTTGGGGAGCCAAGAGAAGATTCTCAGAGTAAAACGTAGTGATGAAGCCATG
>NC_048232.1:82706207-82712190 GCF_002007445.2 Ailuropoda melanoleuca
GATCCCATAACGCCGGGATCACGCCCTGAGCGGAAGGCAGACGCTTAACCTCTGTGCCACCCAGGCGCCCCAACAAGAATAATCTTTTAAAACTATGTATCTGTTCTGTATATGTTATACCCAAAATGTAATTACTCAAAAAATAAGTGTAAATCTGATCATATTTGTCCCCTATTTAAAACTGTTAATGAGTCCCAAAAGCCTTGGCATCTGCCTTTTGGAATATAAACTTCACGAAAAGAAATAACTGGTCTCTCATGTTCACTGAATACCCAGTGAAGGCCCTGCCTCATTTCCTGTCACTCCCATTTGCTGCCTGAACTCTCACCACACTGACCCTCTTCTGGTTCCTGAAATGCATATTTCTCTTCACTCAAGGTCTGGAAGTCCACCTACCTGACCTTAGTTGATGCCTCTTCAATCCCCCAAGCTCAGTTTATATACCACTTCTTTAGTGACTTCCTAATCATTCCCACCCCAGATTAGATGGACTTCTTTTTTTTTTTTCCTAAGGTTTATTTTTAAGTAACTTCTATACCCAACATGGGGCTCAAACTCACAACCCTGAAATCAAGAGTCACATGCTTAACCAACTGAGATAGCCAGGCGCTCTTAGATGTGCTCCTTTTAAACACTCAGAACACTTAACAGAATTGTAATTAAGTAATAATTTAATTTGTGTAGTTTCTTTGCTAGAACATAGCTACGTGAATAAAAATACCTTGTCTGATTTGTTCATGTTTGTATAACCAGTATCTAGCACTATAAGTTGTGCATAGTAGGTCCTCATAAATATTTTCAAATGAAGTTAGGAAAGAGAACTAAAAATAGAATTTAAAAAAAAGTAGCCATTAAAAAAAAAGTAGTCATTCTAACAGTTTAAATTAATATATGGGGACAGGGAGGTGCTTTCCTTTTTAAATTGTCTCCAAGTTCTTTTTTTTTTTAATTTTTAGTTGAAATTGGTAAACATTTGAAGATTACAGAAAGAATATTGTTCTTAAACTTTTTAATTTGTCTGAAAATCTTACTTATTTTAGAGTTAATGAGTATCCTTTTAATCCTTATTAGTAGAAATGATCAGAGTGGTTATTCCTTTTAAAATCTTACGGGGCACCTGCCTGGCTCAGTTGGTGGAACATGTGACGGTTGCTTTCCGGGTGGTGAGTTTGAGTCCCACGTTAGGTGTAGAGATTACTTTAAAAAAAAAAAAACTTCCAAAAAAATAAATAAAATCTTTTTTATATGTTTGGGACTAGGATGACTACAATTTCACTGAACATTTGTGTGTGTACCATGTGCTGAATGTTATTAGAAGCTTGGACTACAAGATGGGGACCTGGGTGGCTCAGTTGATTGGGCGTCCAGCTCTTGGTTTCTGCTCAGGTCATGATCTCAGGGATGTGGGATTGAGTACTTCGGGGAGCAGGGGAGGGGGTGGACCTCTGCACTCAGGGGGGAGTCTGCTTGTCTCCCTCTCCCTCTTGCCTGGCCCCCTTTGCCTGGCCCCCTGCTTGGATGTGCCCTCTCTCCCTCTCTCAAAATAAATAGATCTTGAAAGAAAGAAGAGAAAGGAAAAGGAAAGGAAAGGAAAGGAAAGGAAAGAAAAGAAAGAAGCTAGGACAAGAATCGGATGAGAAGAGATCTTTGCTCCCAAGGAGTGCACAGCCATGTGGGTGAGGCAGACTTGGACACACATGAGTGCCATTTGGTGTAATAAAAGCCGTGATAGACATTGCAAGGACTGGGACGGGGGGTGGGGGGAAGGAAAATCATCAATACAAGTGGAGGTCAAGAAAGCCTTTCCAGTGTAGGAAACACTCCCAATAAGTCATGGAAGAAAAGAGCACTTCAGGCAGCAGGACCAGCCTGTTCAGAGTCACAAAGGAGCACATGTAACTTAGGGAGAGGATGGCTAGCACAGTGGTATGCTTCATAAAGCTGGTCTGGGGGTACAGGGCCAGCGGCTGACTTATAGGCTGTGACATGTCAGACTCAGACTCTTAGATTACGTTGCATTTCAGTACTGGAAATGATCTTAGAAATGATGATGTGATTCTGTATATTTGAATTCATAAAGGCATTATAATGTGCCATTCAGTGTCAACTATACTAAAAAAACAAAAACAAAAACAGTAGCATTCAAAGATTAGTCATAAACCAGAATGGTGCTTGTCACTGTACCTATAGCTATGCAGATGACATCAGGTGGAGCTAGAAAGTGGTGACTCACTAAGCTTATCTGTAGGAGCCGAGAGAGTAAAGGAAGTGACCTCTTGCTTGACTCCCTGAGGTGAGTGTAGATCCATCTCTCCAGGCCCCGATGCTGAACCAGTGAAAGGGGTAAGATCGGAAAGGAGTACCCGGAAGAGCCTCTGGATACGTGTACATTTCTACAGCTTGAAGGTTCTTATGTATCTATCAATCTCCAGTTGGTTCACTGAACTAGCATTAGTTTAATTTGATTCTCGACCCAAGTTGAAGAAAGGAAAGTTGTTGACTGGAAATCTAGCATATTTTCCTTCATTTTACTCCTCTTTAGTTCATCAGTTCTTTGCTTTCTTGTCACTTCCATACCTCTTAGCCCGGTTACTCTTGAGTAGCACCTCCTTTCCCTCAACAACCCCCCCCCATCTCTTGCCATCTTTCTTTCCATATCACTAAGCTGTTTTCACTTGGAGTTGTGGGATGCCTGTATTTTGTTGGCTAACCAGTGTTTCTCAGCTTTGTGTGTTCAGAGCTTGATACTTTCAGAATGAAAAGAACTAAGCTCTGGTAGTGCTCGTGACACTCAGAAGATGTTAACTGACCCATTGCACTGTCAGTTGCTATAAATTCTGTGTGTTCATTTATGAACCTAGATTGCAAGGGGTGAAAGAGACAATGGATGGTAAGGAGAATGATAGCAGTGAGTGTAGTTTATTTCAAGATGTTTGGAAAGGGGCACCTGGGTGGTTCAGTTGGTTGAGCATCCAACTCTTGATTTTGTCTCAGGTCATGATCTCAGGGTCGTGGGATCCAGCCCTGTGTTGGGCTCAGTGGGATGTCTGCTTGAGATTCTCTCTCCCTCTCCCTCTGCCCTTCACCCTGCTCTCCTTCTCTCTCTAAAACAATAAAAAAATAAACCTTTTTTAAAAAGACGTTTGGAAAAGAAGGGAAGGAGACAATGAAAGCAGGACAAGGTGGAGAAGACAGCAAGTTAAGGTGTGATAGAAGATCTGCTTAAAGTTGTGTAGCAAGGACCCAGGAGAGAAAGAAAAATTGAAACTGCTTGAATGAAGGTCGCAGGTAATCCATAGGGCAAGGCCACCAGATTCCTCTCAAGGGCATGGGTGGAGTGATAATCCTTAGAAGTTCCTTGTAGTTCCTCAACTAGAGAAAAGGGAGAAGTCGGCGTTCTTTCTTGGTACCTTGAGCTCAAAACAAGTTTATGCTGCACTGGCACCCAACAGAATGATTTGCACATAATAGGTGTAGACATTCTAAGAGATAAATTCACAGGATGGAAAGAAAATATTGATTATAACTTTGAACTTGTTCTAATTACCTGATCACACTGTGTAGTTTATGACAACATGTTTATTAATCCTTTACCTGTTGAATAGGACAGGTTACATTGTATTCTTTCCCTAAAAGTGTTAATTTATTAAATGTGTATATTTAAAATATACCACAGTTTTTATAATGCTGTTTTAGCATGTCCTTATTTTAAAAACAATACTGAGAACCTCAAAAAGTGGAAGTGGATCAATCTTCCAATTTTAGGCCCAGGTCAGTATATCAAGAGAAATGTTTCAAGCATCTGCTGGGTTCTGATGTGGGAGGAAGGAGATAGAAAGTAAAAAGATGAAAACTGAGGCCCTCCAAGGAGCTAGATATTTTTCCTCCTGTGAAAGTCTTGTAGACGGTGTATCGTGCTCAGTAGTATCCTCTTCATGAGGAGACCTTTTACCCCGATGTGTCTCTCTCTCTCTCTCTGGAACTTCTGAATAAAGAATCTCTACACTTAGATGTACCCACAGATTTTAAAACAAATCTCTTCCTAACTACTCTTTTGTCAACCTTTTCACTATAAAAGTTCTATATTTTTATACAAAAGTATTTAAAAATGTATGATGTTTGTATTTTGCAGTTTGGCTCTAGCCCCTTAAACAAGCAGACACACTACTGATTTTCACCTAAGCCACGCAGGTGGGTCTATGGAGGGAGGAGGTCTTTCTATGCCCTCACATTCCCATTCCTGAAACACAGACCCAGAGGGGAAAACATTACTTTTAAAACTCCAAGAGAATTAGTGAAAAGGCTCTTTGTAGAAATAACAAAAACAAAACAATAGAGTGAAAATGCAAAACGCATCACATTTCAAGCCAGTAAGGGCTGGTTTGAAAACTTTAAAAAGGGGACCCTGTGCCCCACACACAGCTTGTGAGTCGGCCTCAGCACATTGTGACACCGCCCTACGCTTCCTGAACCTGCCAGAGCCCCGGCTCAACACTGATGTTTTGTGTTTGCTTTGGAAGCGGATGCTCGCTAGACTTCTATTTACTGTACTTAAAAATGCGTATTTAATGTCATTTTCTCTTGTTTTCCTTTAACCTCCTGAAGACTTGGAATTGTCATTCAGGGTGCTTTTAAGGCAGGTCACTCTGGAGAGGGGCCTCTGCTTCCCCTCCCTTAAAAGTTGTTGACCCTATTGGGTGCATTACTGGTAACCCACCCTCCCAATTCCTGAATCTCAAAATCCTGAAACACTGAATCTTGGACTATTATATTCTTTAGCTCCTTTCTCTGTGGCTTTGGACCTTGAGTCTCTCCCTTTTTGTTTCCATGCCACTATCCTGATTCTAAGTCTCTCCCTTTTTGTTTCCATGCCACTATCCTGATTCTAAGTCATCCTCAGGCTATGGCCAGATTATTAAAATAGCTTCCTGTCAGTTGTTCTGTTCCTAGTTTCTCCCCAGAAAACATTTCCTACGTGTTATTTTCTTATCAACCTGTGTGTTCTTTCTATGAAAGCTGTCTGAGCCCAGCTCCTTTACTGCTTTCATCCATCAACTGTCACTCTCTACTTTTGAATCTTTGCCTTCTCCCATACAGTCTTTTCTCTATTTTCTGTATGATTTTCTCCCTTTTGTCCTCATACTTTATGAAAGGCTATTCCTTATGTAAAATATTCTCCCAGTTTCAGGCTTCCAAACCATATTGCTTCTTAACTCTCAGAAAGCGTTCTCTAAGCTTTTCTTCCTGAAAACCTTTCTTCATTAAAGCTCTCTTCCGTTTGGACACAGTTTGTTTTCATCAATATGATTGAATGAACTGAACAAATAAACTTTGCTAATTTCATCGTTTTTAGTGGCATTTTTGTTGGTTCTGTTGTTGTTATTGTTGTTTTTACCTGTACAACTATATCGTTTACAAAGAAAGTCAGTTTAACTTTCTAACCTTCGAGTTCTAATTCTTGCCTTATTGTACTGGCTGGGACCTCAAGTACCAGGCTGAATAGAAATATGAATGGGCTTCCTTGCTTTTTTTCCCAGTCTTAGTGGGAAAGCATTGTACCATTAAGTGTGATGTTAGCTGTGTTTTCCCTAGTTACTTAGTTACTACTCAGCTGAATACTAGGGAGGTCCCCCTCTCTGGAGTCCTTCCTCTGTGTAGCTCTTTCCTCTCCAGTACTGTACACTGCAAACCCTCACTGCCTTGGCTTTCCCAGAATCTCAGCTGCATCTCCTCAATTAAGGGAGGTCTCTAAGTTCTACTTCGGTTTCCCCTCCCTGCTTGGTGCCCTAGAATCTTTCCCTAGGCAGCAAGCTAGGGCAACTGCAAGGGCTCACCTTGTTTGTTGACCATCTCTTAGGGATCACTGTACTTCCTCGCCTGATGTCGTGTTTTGAAAACTGTTGTTTATATATTTTTTCTTTTTTTTTTTTTTTAAGATTTTATTTATTTGACAGAGATAGAGACAGCCAGCGAGAGAGGGAAC
>NC_048232.1:82712290-82716537 GCF_002007445.2 Ailuropoda melanoleuca
TTCCTAAGTCATAATGAGGCTTTCAGATGTACCTTTTTTTTTTTTTTCAGATGTACCTTTTTAAATGAGGGTGTGCTTAATAAGTATTGGCTGAAATGCATTCAGCTGAAGGACATTCAGTCTCAAATTGCTTGGTCCCGATTCCCTAACTAGCACTTCCCCCACAGTACCCTATCTCTCTCCCCTGTTGGCCCCACACACATAGGGCCTGGGTTTTTTTTTCCAGTCCTTGGACCTGGCACCATGTATGTGGAACAGTAGAAATAAGTAGTCATCAGTGTTCCAGGTTTTCTGTTTGCCAGCTTAGAGCTTTCAGATTTCTTGTTTTTGCAGTGTGCATATAGACTGTTTTTTGTTGTTAAGTGAAGGTCAAGGACACTGTCTTTGTCCTCTCCTCCTGGAGCCTTATTAAGATTCAACACTACATTGAACAGGAGCTTCTCTGACAGTGGCTGGGAATTGTGGGAGCTAGAGATTTCTAAGGACTTTATGGCGAAGTTTTGGCTGATGGAATGTAAGAACCTAGGGCCTCATTCCTTTTAGCAGTATTTTGGAGGCGCTGGAAACACACACAGGCTTTTGACATTACAAAGAGCCTCTAGTCATTAAATGAAGTTAAAAATGCCAGTTGATGAAAGGAAACTTGACTATAAAATGTAGTAGAAATAAAACTACTATTAAGTGGGACCAACATATAATCATAAGTAAAAGTTTGCTATAAAGTCAGGCAAAGAAAATAATCTCAAGTCATAAAAAGCCAATTAGCAAGTTGAAGAATAAAAAATACCAAATTTAAAAATAGAGCTGATTATTTTATGTAGTAAGGTAGAACTTAGAAGAGTAATATAAATTCTCCTATGATAGGAAATGGTAAATAATTCAATCTAATAATTTAAGAGTAAATAAAAGATTTAAATATGGAGAAACTTTAGAATATTTGAAACCAGTATATTTAAAGATGGTAGAATATTTGTTATGAATTTAAAAAAGATGTTTAATATATTAAAAATATGCTTTGTAGCTAATGCATATTCTAAATTTTATGTGTATCATTAAGCTATTCAGATTTTCTGTTTTGTATTAATTTTAGAATTTATATCTTTCAAGGAATTTTCCTATTTTGTCAGAGTTGTGTAGTTTATTGCCGTAAAGCTCTTTATAACATTTTTTTATTATATTAATGCCCATAGGATTTGGAGTGGAATGTCCTTTCCTTCATTTCTGATATTGGTAACTTGTTTTCTTTCTTTTATTTTTTGGCTACAAGTTTATCAATTTTATTGATCTTCTCAAAGAACCAGCTTTGAGTTTCATAGGTTTTCTGTGTTGTCTTGCTGTTTGTTTTCTGTTGTTGATTTCCAGTTTTATCTTCATTGTTTCATATTACTTGCTTTAGATTTAATTCGTTCTTTTTCTGACTTCTTGGAGATGGAAACTTAGGTCATTGATTTCAAACCTTTCTTGTTTCCTTTTTTTTTTTTATTAAAGATTTTATTGAGAGAGAGTGAGAGAGCTAGAGAGAGAACACAAGCGGGGAGAAGGGGAGAGGGAGAGGGAGAAGTAGAATCCCCACTGAGCAGGGAGCCCGACATGGGGCTGGATTCCAGGACTCCGGGATCATGACCTGACCTGAAGGCAGACACTTAGTCTACTGAGCCATCCAGGTCCCCACCACTTTTTAAAAAAGATTTATTATTTTAGAGAGCACACACACACACACACACACACACGCACGCAAGTGGGAGGGGCAGAGGGAGAGGGAGAGAGAATCTGAAGCAGACTCCATGCTGAGTGCAGAACCCAGCGTTGGGTTTGATCCTGGATCCCAGGACCCTGAGATCACGATCTGACCCGAAACCAAGAGTTGGCCGCTTAACCAACTGCCACCCGGGCGCCACAAACCTTTTTTGTTTTATAACAGAAGCATTTAATTCTATAAATTTCCCTTTATGCCTCACTCATTTTAATATATCATTTTCAAAATATTTTCTAATTTGGTTTGTGATATCTTCTTTGAACCATGTGTTACATATAAATTTATTTCTTAATTAATGTCCAAATATTTCTGGATTTTCCAGATTTTTTTGTTACTAATTTCTGCTTAAAAATTCTCTTGTGTTCATAGGACACATATTATGTGGTTTCAGTATTTTGAGATCTATTGAGACTTGTTATGATTGTTCTATGTGTATTTGAAAGGAATGTGTGTTCTCTTGTCCTTGGATATAGTGTGCTATTAATGTCAATTAAGTAAAGTTGGTTGATAGTGTCATTTAAAAGTCTTAACATGTCTTTACTGATTTTATTTCTACTTACTAATTTCTGAGAGGAGTGTTGACATTTCCAACTATAGTTGTGGATTTGTCTATTTCCTCCTGCTTCTCCCTCTGCCTGCTGCTCCCCCTGCTTGTGCTCTCTGACAAATAAAATCTTAAAAAAAAAAAAAAAGTTTAAAAAATATGCATCTTTAATACTATTGCCTTAAAAGAATATGGTGCTTTATTTACAGTGTAAAAATTTTATGGAGTATACTTTCATTTTCCTCACTCTTCGGACTGTTGTCATACCTTTCACTTATGCATATATAATAAACCCCATAGTTCATGTTACTATTTTTGCTTTTAATGAAAAAAGTCTTTTACATTTACCCACATATTTGCCACTTCTTCTGCCCTTATTAATTCCTTTGTTTAGATCTAAGTTCCCATATGTATCATTTTTAGTTTAGCCTAAAAGCCTCAACATTTCTTGTAAAAAGGTCCATTGGCAATGAATTCTCTCATATTTTGTTTTTGAAAAGTCTCAATTTCTCCTTCATTTTTGAAGGATGTTTTTGCTGGCTATCAAATTTTAGATGGACAGTTTCTATTTTTCTGCATTTTAAGACACTTTTTTATTGTCATCTATCTTGTGGTGTTTCTAATGGAAAGTCAGATGATGTTCTTAACATTGTTCACCTGTGTCTAGTTCGCCTTTTTTCCTCTGGCTGCTTTATATGATTTTCTCTCACTGGTTTTCAGCAATTTGATGATGACAGTGTGCCTTGGGTAATTTTCTTGGAGTTCTTGGGTCTGTGGGCTTAGATGTTTCAACAAATTTGGGAAATTTTTAGCCATTATTTCTTATGTATCCCCCCCCAAACACACACACACACACACAAACACACCCCGTACACTTTTGGGGTCTGAAATTACACATAAGTTAGATTATTTGATATTATCTTATAGGTCACTGAGACTTTGCTTTTTTTTTTTAATTAATAAGTTAATAGGTCTTCTTTCCTGTAGCATCTATTGTGCTGTTAGGTTTAGCCAGCGAAGTTTTCATTTCAGTTATTGTGTTTTTCTTCTCTAGAACTCGTGTTTGATTATTTTTCATAGCTTTCATTTTTTTCTCATTTGTTGCTTTTCTTTAAATTTTAAACATATTTATAATGTTTTAAAATCATTTTCTGCTGATTCTGTAATTTTCACCATTTTTGAAAAGATTTTATTTATTTATTTGAGAGAGAGAGAGAGAGAGGCTGACTCCCCACCAAGCAGAGAGCCCGACGCGGGGCTCAATCCCAGGACCCCGAGATCACGACCTGAGCTGAAGGCAGATGCCTAACAGACTGAGCCATCCAGGCACCCCAGTTGTCACCATTTTTGAGTCTGTTTCTATTGACTAATATATTTTCTTTTAATTGTGCGTTACATTTTCCTGTCTCTTTGCATATATAGTAATTTTTTGTTGGATGCTGTATATTGTGAATGTTGCATCATTAGGTATCTTGATCATGTTGTCTTTCTTTAAAGAGGGTTGAGTTTTGTTTTGGCAAGCAGTTAAGTCACTTGTGGGTTAGATTGATTTTTTTTCTAGGCTAGTTTTTAAACTCTTAGGGTTGATCCCGAATTGCCTTTATTTTAAGCTTCTGCAATTAGCCTAACGCTAATAAGACATGACCCATGTAGGGTCTTTGCTGACTGCATGGAGTATTCATTGAAGTCTCCGTGTGGGTTGGTAGGAGCTCAGACGTCTCCCATCTGGTTATCAACTCTGAAATTGTTCGGTTTCAAGCCCCCCAGTTGTTTTTTTTTCCCAACAGTTTAGCTTTGTGTACCCTTGTAGAATTCTGCCTGACAGGTTGGTATAGCAAAAGACTCGAGGAGATCCCTACACAGAATTTTGGAGCTGTTTCTTTTTTTTTTTTTTAAGATTTTATTTATTTGTTTGACAGAGACAGCCAGCGAGAGAGGGAACACAAG
>NC_048232.1:82716637-82721983 GCF_002007445.2 Ailuropoda melanoleuca
TCCCACAATGCCGGGATCACGCCCTGAGCTGAAGGCAGACGCCTAACCGCTGTGCCACCCAGGCGCCCCTAAGTGAAAACTTTTATTAAAGAAAGTTCTCTCTTTTAAGCCTTTCCCTTAGCCTAGAAGCTGTGGTATGCTTCTGGGAGGTTTTACAAAGCTCCCCATAGTTCTGACTAGCGGAAAGGTGCAGGGGGTGCTTGCTGGTGCATTCGGTTAAGCGCCCAACTCTTGGTTTTGGCTCTAGTCGTGGTCTTGGGGTCATGGGATCAAGCTCCACATTCGTGTGGAGTCTGCTTGGGATTCTCTCTCCCTCTCCCTGCCCCTCCTGCTTGTGCCCTCTCTCTCTCTCTCTCCCTTTAAAATAAATAAATAAATCTTAAAAAGAAAAAGGGAAAAAAGAAAATCTTTTCCAACAAAGTGAACTTCGTAACTTTCATGTTGGTAAGCAAGTCACATTAGTCTGCCATTAGAACAAAATTCCTTTAAAAACAAAAACAACAACATTCGTTTGAAGTCTCCTGTTTTAACCAAAAAATTCTTAAAGAATTTATATTCTATTTCTTAAAATACTGTTTTGTTTTAAAAAGATTTTTATGGTTCTGTTATTTATATATTTAATCCCAAATCTAAATGAATTTTATTTCCTTACGTGGTATGAAAGATGGGTTCAACTTGATTTTATTTTTCCAACTGGATAACCAGTTGTCCCTGTGGCATTTATTAAATTAAATGTTCTTTCTTTACTGATCTGAAATGCTACTTTTATTCTGCACTAGATCCCAATGTTCATATGCATAGATCTGTTTCTGGGTTATATATTCCTATCTGAGGACCATGCTCTTTAAATAACTGTGGCTTTGAGGCATTTTTGTTTTCTAATCTTACAATCAGCAATGATGCTGAGGATCACACCTGTGCCTAGCTGCCAGCCTTGTCTCTTGCTGTTGACCCGTAATCCACTCCCTCCACATCTGGCCATATCCAGTTCTCACGGTTCCTCCAGTGTTCCTTGCCTCATCAAATGGCCATGCCTTGTGCAAGTCCCTCTCTTTGCCTGCCCTCTTCTCCTAATGTGCCCAGTGTCGATTCCTTTTCTGTGAATCCTTCCCAGATTCCCCCTAGGCTGCAAGAAGCCTTCCTCCTTTATGCTTTCATAGTGCTTTATGCATAACTCTCTCGTAGTATTTCTTCTTTTGTTTCACATCCACAGCTCTTAGCACAATGGTACTCATTAACGCTCAGTTGTAAAAAATAAAACAAAGGAACCCTTGGAAGCATCCTAGGTACACAGTGCGCCTTCAAGCGCCTGCATGCTTTTTTTGCACATACTCTTTCCTCGGACTGCATTGCCTAGCAATTTCCTGCTTAAACTTTCAGACTCTGTTTCATGTCACCTCTGAAGGAGCCTTTTGGCCCTTTCTAGTCCTCAGAGTTCTCTGCTTCCTCCCATTGCACCTTGTGCATGCCTGTGTTGGAATGTTTTTCCTAGTGCCGTTGAGGATCATGCACATCTGGAAGTGCAGTGCTATTTCGTGGCTTGGCTTTACGACTGAATAGCCTAAGTTCTAAACCTGACTTTACCGCTTTCCCAGCTCGTATCCTGCTACCAATGATTTAACCTTTATAAGCCTGTTTCCTTAGGTGCAAGATGGGATAATAATAATCCCTTCCTCATGGGGTTGTCGTAGGACTAAATGAGACAGTATGTCTGAAATGCTTCAATTTGTATCCAGAACATGGGTGGCCCTGAATAAATACTACTTGTTATTATATCTGTCCCTGCTAGACTTTGTATAAGACTTTCTCTCATTTATCTCGGAAACCCAACACCTAGCCCAGAGCCTGGCAGGGAGTAGACTGATAAATAAATTACCAGCTGTTCTCAAAACTCTCCCCTCCTTGTTTTGCTTTTCTCAGTGGTGTCATCAGTGTCTTTAGTGTCATCTTCAACTTCCCTCTCATACAAAACAAAAAAAAATGTGTTTGGTGTTTATCATGAGCTAGGCACTCTGCAAGGCTCTGGATGAAAAAGAGAAAAAGATACAGTATCTGTTGGAACTTATAGTATAGCAAGGGAAGTAGTTAAATAAAATAAAAATACTAGAATCTGTGGGCTCATTACTGTTTGCTCTACTTTTGTTTATGTACATTTTCAAAATATGTTTTTAATTAAATGAAGAAGTAATTATAAAATGTTATGTGCTGTGAAGAAAATGAATAAAGGCTGCGTTTCAGGAAGGACCATTGTAGATGGTCTGGGGAGTTTGCATTTAAGCTGAGACTGGAGATGGAGAGGAGCGAGCCAAAGTAGAGGGAGTTCCCGAGGGAGGAAGTAGCATGGAGCGTGCCACAGGAGAACAAGTCTTAGCATAGTCACTGAAAGGTCAATGTGGCTGTATTCGAGTGAGGAAGATTGGAGAGAGACGTTGGAGGGCAGATAAGCAGAGAACATATCACTTAACGATCTTGAAGACTGAGAGGAGTCCAGATTTTATTCCTCTTACAGTGCAGTGCTGTTGAAGACTTACAAGCAGGGAATAGGCTGATTTCGTTTTCTGTTTTTTAAAGGTGCATATCAGAAAGATCAGAGGGAGACAAAGATGGGAGCAGAGAGGCCAGTTGGGAAACTATTGTAGTAGTTTAGGCAAGAAATGATAATAGCAAGAGAAGTGGAGGAAAACAAACATGTTTGAGATATATTTTCGAGACAGGCTTGGGAGCTTGCTGGTGGATTACAAGAGGGAGAGAAGGGAGAGAGAGGAAGCCAGATTATTGGCTTGAGAGCTGTATCTTCTGTTATTTACTGAGATTTACTATGGCAAGAATGTTTTGGAAGGAAAGTCAAGAGTTAAAATTTGATTACACATTAAGTTTGAGATGCTTTGAGGCATCCAAGTGGAAATGTCAGTTAAGTCATTGAACACAGGAGAACCAGAGTTCTGAGGACAGTTCCAGGCCACAGATTAAAAGTTGGTTGTTTTCACTATAAGGATAATAATTAAAACCATGGAAAGGGATGATGTCATTTAAGGAGAGAGTAAAGAAAAGGAGACTTGGTTGGTATTAAGTTCTGAATTACTTAACATTTAGAGACTAGGTCAGAGGAGGATGAAGATGAGAGGTAAGAAGAGTGAAAAACATAGAAATGAAACCAGCAAAGTGAGGGTTCACAGAAGCCTGTATCTGCAGCCTGTGCCTAAAACCGTACCTGGCTGGGGCTAGAGTTCAGTAATCACTGGCTGAATGAAATCAAGAGATTATTCCAAAGAAGTAGGGAACGCTGCTGGGAGGCCCAGTAGGATGAGGGCGTAAACTAGTTATTGGATTGGCAGAATGGATGTTGCGGTGATGGAGGCAGAAGTCATACTGGAATGGATTGAATAGAGCATGCACGGGAGGTAAGAAGTGCAGATAGCATTTTTTTAAACCACTTTAACAAAATTTGGCTGTGAAGGGAGCAGAGAAATGGAATAACACCCAAAGGGGGATAGAGGGGTCAAAAGAGAATTTTTGTTTGTTTCTTAAGAGAGTTTAAATATACACAGATGGGAATGATTCAGGAAAAAGTATGTAATGGTTGATGGAGGAAAAAGAGGGGATAATTATAAGATTGGAGTTTATAAGTAGGGAAGAAGGGATGGGATTGGTGCATAAGTGGAGGGATTGTTCTTCAAGAGGAGACAGTCACTTCTGTTGAAACAAGGGAAAGAAGGGAGAACGGGCACGGATTCAGGTAGGTTTGTACAGCTGGTCATGAAAAGATGACAGATTTCTAGGTTTAATTTTAGGTTTTGTAGTTTTTAATGAAGAATCAAGTACACTAGCTAAAAGGGACATGAGGGTTGTAGAGGAGGGAAAAATGAGTAAGAGAGAGCCTTCTCGAGGAGGGGAAGAATTAGAAAGCCAGTTTACCAGTGAAATCTAGTGGGATTACTAGTTAAGACTGAGCGCCCATTTAGTGACCTTGAATTTATGGGGAAAGTATTTTTGGTATGGAGAGGGCAGTTTCTTGAGTTCTGGCACTATGGAGTTTGAAAGAAAGAGACCTTGGAAGAAAGTTGAGGGTTCTAGCAAGGAAGTGATTATAACTTTAAGTATGAAATCTAAGCTAGATAAAAAGAAAAGTGGAATCTGGAGAGGGAGGATGGGGTCAAGGGATTGAAGGTCTCATGGCAAATGGAAAGTTTTCATGGGGCACTTGAGCAAGTGAACTAGAAGGATCAAACATGGATTGAGTTTGGAAGAGATGCAAGAGGGCTTGAGTTTGGTGTGACAGTGGGAGTGTGTAGTTGAAGCAGAGTGAAGGAAAAGGTCCTTGGAATGGAGCAGTGTACAGAACAGAGAGGCCAGCGTGGCTGGTAGGTCACCCGTTTGGATGTTGAAGTTATGTTGAGTGTGATGACTCATTGTGCTGGAGAGTTTATCACTGAGCCAGATGTTCTGAAATATCAGATAGTGATAAGTGTTGTGCAAAGAATTAAAATTGGGTTCTGGGACAGAAAAGGGATAGACAGCTCCTTCAGACTGGGTGGCCAGGACAGGCCTCTCTGAGGAGGTGATATTATGGTTAGACCTGAATGATAAGATGGTGAGTGGAGGGAATAATCCAGGCTGAGGGAGCAGCTAATACAGACAAACCCCTCACCTTTGAGAAACAGAAAGGAGGCCTGTGAAGGAGAGCTTATTGGACCAAGAAAGAAGAAAATGAAATGAGGTTGGAGTGCAGTAGGAGCCAGATGATGAAGGCTTTTGAAAGTCACTGTTAGGAGCTTAAGTGCCATGATGTGGTAGGCAGTCTCCAAGATGGTGGCCCTGATGATCCTCACCTCCTATTCATGCCTTCGTGCGATCGCCTCTCTTGTGAATAGGGTTGACCTGTATAACCAATGGGATATTGAGGTGACAATGATACATGATTTCCAGTGTGAGGTTGCAGCTTCTGCCTTGCTTTTTTAGGCCACTCACTGTGAGAAGGCAGGCTGTTGTACTGTGAGGATATTGAAGTAGCCTGTGGGAAGGTTCGTGTGGAGAGGAACTGAGGCCTCCAGCTAACACCCACTATGGGAGGGAGCCCTGTGGAAGGAGATCATTCAGCCCTAGACAGACCTGTAGACGACTGCAGCCTCTCACGTGTACTTCATTCATAAATATTATGGTGTGTATCTCTAAAAGATAAGGACTCTTGTATCTTTGGGGTAAATACCCAGTAGTGCAATTGCTGGATCATAGAGTAGCTCGATTTTTAACTTTTCAAGGAACCTCCACACTGTGTTCCAAAGTGGCTGTACCAACTTGCATTCCCACCAACAGTGTAAGAGGGATCCCCTTTCTCTACATCCTCTT
>NC_048232.1:82722083-82731968 GCF_002007445.2 Ailuropoda melanoleuca
TGTGTTCCCTCTCTCGCTGGCTGTTTCTATCTCTGTCAAATAAATAAACAAAATCTTTAAAAAAAAAAAAAGAGTTCTTCATATATTTTGGATAATAGTCCTTTATCAGATAAATCTTTTATAATTTTTTTTTCTTATTCTGTGGCTTGTCTTCTCATTCTCTTGCTTAACTGGATTTTGGATTGGAAGTTTTAGTGTGAACTTTTGATAGATTTTATCTTTAAAAAACTGCCTAACGTATTACACTGAAAAGACCTAGAAACTATAACCAACCCAATTAGCAGTATGTAACCCTAATGCCCGAATTTTTATCTTGAAATACCAGTTCTCACTGAAAGAAAGCAGTATTCCTTGGTTAGCTGTTCCAGACCTGCAGCAGGAATTATTACAAGATAAACGTAGAATTTCTTGTTATACCGTATAGCAAAGAAGTCATCAAAGACTATAACAAGGGTCACATCAAAAGGACACAAGAGCACACACACGAAGAGATTCCCTTTGGCCAATGATGAGACAGTTAGAATACCAATAAAAACATTAACTGAAAAGTTTATGAGTTCATAATGATACTTTCAAAAACTTTTTGTTTAAAAAAACAAAAGCTTATTGGTTGCCATTAGCTAGTGCTACATTAAGCATGTGCCTTCCTTTTCCAATACAAATTGATCTGGTTTCTAGATTGGGTACTAATTTATAAGAATTACAAAGGACAGAACAATATATTTTACTTTCATTTCTTCAGAAGTGAATGTGAACTACAACTGAACTGCCCTTGAGAGGGATTAAAATTTCCCACATGGTGATTACTTAAACAAGAAGTATTGCTTAACATTGAATTGGTCGGCACTAGCTTGGAAAGGCCAGATGTTGAGTGGAGAACATATCTGATAAAGGAGGTTTAACATGCAGCTGGAATACTAGCATTCTTCTGCAGGTGTTTTTGAAATGTTTTCAATTTTCTTTTCCACTCTGGGTTTTGATTACCACTTCCATGTAGTTGAGAGGAGATTATTGCTAATTTCATGTGATCTTGGAGTTAATCTGTTTTAGTTGGTTTTAGTGCTGATAACACTGCAATGTGTGTCAGTGCAGTATAAACATCACCACTCTTTCCAAACATTTTGATTTGGTTAGATAATCTCAAATCACTGTTGAACTGCTAGCTAGAGTGCTGTCGTTTAGTGATATCATACACCCTAGAATTATTTACAATTATATTATCACAAAGAAAAAGAAGACTATACTTATTCAGTTATTTGAATAAAATTGTTCTTTGGAATACTACGGTAGCCTCATAATTCTTCCTCCTATGGCTACTTTCATCAATTTAGGGACAAATTAGACTACATGTAACGGAAAGTCTAAGTTTGCTTGAACCAAATAGAGATTTATTTTCTCTTAAACAACATAAAATTGAGAAGTAAGTAGTCCAAGGCTGTTACAGTCACGCCACAGTAGTGGTAACGTCTCGAACTCCTTCTGCCCATTCTTAGATATATCTCTCTTGATAATGGCGAGTTCACTTCTCTGCTTTCCTACCCTCCTCCAGACCCTAGAAGCAGGAGGAAGGGTGAAGTACAAAACGTCTGCCTCATCTAATGAGGTGTGTCTCATTGACCAGAGCTGTGACACTCAGCCACCTCTATTCATAAGAAATTTTGAGAAATCTGAGTACGGAGTTACACCCAACCAAATCTGGATGGCAATAGGAAATGTAGGCAACTACCAGCTTTTGCCACGTGCCCCTTTATTGTGTGATGTATATTTTCTTAAAGCATATGCTTCACTAATTTAGCAAACATTTACTGAGTACTGCTCTGTGCCAAGTACTATGAATGCGAATATGAGTAAAGTACCCCATTCTTCCCATGGTTGGTAGGGGAGATAGACATCTAAACAAGCACTGTACATGTACAAGCACTATAACCTGTAACCTTCATGTTCATGGCAGATGTCATTGACATTTACAGTGGCTTATCCATGCCATTACCAGCTTACTGACCTAGAGACTTTAGCCTAGGCCTTCCATGTATTCTAGCTCCTTTACACCCCTCTCATCCCTAACCCCAAGTATTTGTATTTTATCAAGCTGATTGTTTTAGAAACATAAACATGACTACCATACTGACTTCAGAAAGTACTGTCTGTTGTATTGAACACATTAGTATCCATAATAAATACTCAACCACTAAGTGCCCTCATTATGGCCCAGAATTTTATAAGACTTCATATTCCAGATCTTTAGACACAGGGTACTACTGAAAATGATCAGTTCTTTTTCAGGAGGCCTGCAAGTACACTTGTCAGCCAGAAGGTGTGGGTTAGAATAAAGCTGATGTTACCCAGCTAGGAAGTCTAGGAAACCCTTGTTGTTATGGATGAGCCAAGAAGAGGCTCTGTTAGTCATTGCGTTGTATTTTTGAGAGGCATCCAGATTTCCTGCAAAGACTTGATTTTTCTGTTAATGAACCCTGAGTGAAACTTAGGCTGGCATGTGGGTCGTGTGATATCACCATACCTCGACAATGGCGTGAGTTGGGCTTGCAAGATGAGCGAACAGTGGGACTGGATCAGGGTGTTGTCTGAGTACTCGGTGGTCCTTTCACATTGCATCCCAGCCAAAGAGATCACAAAATCTACCGCTTGTGTCTTCTAAGAAATTTTGTCTCAATATTCTGCTCCAGAACCATTATAACTGTCGTATCCATGTGTTACATAGGATGGGGGATATATGCCAACAAATGGCTATGAAAACCAAACATTGGGGTGTCTATGTGGCTCAGTCGGTTAAGCCTCTGCCTTCGGCTCGGGTCATGATCCCGGGGTCCTGGGGTCCAGCCCCAAGTCAGGCTCCCTGGTCAGTGGGGAGCCTGCTTCTCCCTCTCCTTCTTGCTCGTGCTCTCTCGCTATCTCTGTCATTATCTCTGTCTCTCTCTCTCTCAAATAAATAAATTAATTAAATAAATATTTTTAAAAAAAAACCCTAATATTATTTCTTAATATTTGTTAGCCAAAAAACATGTTACATTTTGGTTTTCAGTGGTGGGGTTGTATTGGTCAGCCCATACATTAGCACATGAACTTATTTTCCTACAAAAGCAGTTGAAGGAATCTATTAATTTATTTGAGCAGCTGTCATCATTGTTCTAAAAGGAACAAATTAGAATACCATTCCAGTGTACCTATCACAAGAAAAGCTTTGATAATGGCAGGAAAGGTTATCAGGGGCGGCATCAGACTTCATCAGGGATACAGTGAAGGAGGGAGAACAGACACCCTGCCTAACCTGCCCCATTAGGGGAGTTCACCCTGGTGATGGATAAGGGTGTCAGGTGACATAGCTGGACCATCCTGACATCTGACTGAGAAGTTTGGACCCATATTCTCTATGGGCTGGGAGGCTTTAGAACTTTCGGACAAAGGAGTGACATCAGATTTACTTTTTATTATAAGAGCAATTCATGTTCCTTGAAAGGAACTTGAAGTTTATGAAGTAGAAAATGGAAAAGTCCCCCATCTCACTCGTCAACGTGCCTGTTTTTAAAGGTCATTGTATATCTTGCCAGAATTTTCCCCCTATACTTTCATGCTGGATTATAATGTGTATACATTACATATACACATATAGTATGTGTAGTATATATTTATGTTATATGTATAGTTGGCCCTTGAACAAGACAAGGGTTAGGGACACCAATCCTCCATGCAGTCAGATATCCATGTATAACTTTTGACCTCTCCAAATATATAAATTTATATTATATATATGTTATATGTATGTATTATATATATTTAATTTATATATTTATAGTAATTTAATTTATATATTTACATGTGAATTAAATATAATTTATAATTTATGTATTTATTTATATATATTTAATTCCAATAAGGAATTAAACTATACATGATGTTTTATGATGGCTCTTCTTTTAATATGACAAGATGTTGTGAACATCTTCCATGTTACATTGCCTCCTTCTTTGTAATGGCTGCAGAATGTTCTTTTATTTTTATTACTAGTCTCCAAGTGGTTGACATTAAGACATTAAGGTTGTTCAGGGTTACAGTTCAGGATTGCCAATAGTACAGCAGAAGGAGCAATGAACATCTTTATACAAATATAGTTGTACATTTTTGGTAGAATTCATTCCTAGAAGTGGAATTGCTGTATGAAAGAAATGCATATTTTACATTTTGGTAGATGTTGCAGTTTATATACTACGATCAATATGTGATAATGCTGCTATCCCCACACCTGGCCTTGTAAATATTCTTAATCTTTGCCAATTTGCTAAGTGGAAAAGTAAAAAAAAAAAACAAAAAAAACAAAAAAACCCCACAACGCCCAACTTTTAAAAAAAGTATTAGATTTATGTCTTTTATATCCTTTGTATTTTTTCTTTTGTGAATTGTGTTTTCTTTTCCTTTGAACAATTATCTAATTAGGTTTGTTCTTTTTTTCTTTAAGTTTTATTAATTTAAGGAATCTTTATACCCATCATGGGGCTTGAACTCATGACTCCAAGATCAAGAGTTGTATGCTCCACTGACTTGAGTCAGCCAGGCGCCCCGTGTTCATTTTTTCCTTAAGAATATGAGAGAACTCTTTACCTGTTGTGCACTACAAATGTTTTCTTAGTATGTTTTTTTAGTTTATGATCTTTTTTTAGCCATAGAAAAGTTTTATATAGTAAAATTTATTAGAAATTTCTTTTAAGTCTTCTGGGTGAAATTATCATGCTTTTAGGAAGACCTTCTCCTATTGAAGATGATAAAAATATTTTTATGATTATTTCATCTGCTACTTTCATATTCCTTTTGGTTTTTTAATTAAAGTGTTTGATTTACCTGGAATTTTATTTTGGTGCATGGAGTAAGAAGCACAAATGGTTTTCTACCCTCCATTCCCACAACTAGCCAGTTCCTCCAAACCATTTATTGAATAATAATTCATCTTTTTTTTTTTAAGATTTTATTTATTTGAGAGAGAAACAGTGTGCACACAAGAGAGAGCATGAGCAGGGGGAAGGGCTGAGGATTGGGAGAAGCAGACTCCCCGCTGGGCAGGGAGCCCGACTGAGGCTCAATCCCAGGACCCCAGAATCATGACCTGAGCTGAAGACAGACACTTAATCAAATGAGCCACCCAGGCGCCCCTCATCTTTTCTCCACCAATTTCAAGGCCCCCCTTCTTTTTTATCATAATTTGCCATATATGGTGCATTTCCTCTCTTTGACTGCATAGAGCCCCAACTGTGGAATCAAACAGATTAGTATATTGGATGAGGACTGGTAGAAGGGAAATTGAATGTAAGCAGTGGAGAGGGTTGTGATAGCAGAAGTGAATAGCACTTGAAAGAGCAGTTTGGAGAACAGTTCTTTTTGGATAGTTTGGGTTGGAGATTGGAGGGACATTGTGGTGGAAGTTCTCAGCCATTCTGAAATTCTCTCATCTTGGTCCATTCCTTCGTCTTCTGCTCTTTCTATACCACTAACAATCAAACTTTAGTCTACATCAGAATCACCTGGAAGGCTCATTAAAATCAAGTTGCTGGTTCTGCATCCAGAGTTTCTGCTTCGATACATCTGGGTAAAGCCCGAGAATTGACATTTGCATCTAGTTCCCAGGTGATGCCGAAGCTGCTGGTCTGGGGACCACACTTCAAGCACCACTGCTCAAGACCAGGTCCCCCTTCACTTCCATCTTAGATATTCCAACGGTCTCTAGTTTGACTGCTTATCCTAGTTTTCTTGTCCTTTACCGCTTCCTGACACCAATTAGGATTGTAGTGGTGAGAGTAGAAGTGGAGAGAAAGGAATAAAGCTGAAAGACATTCCAAAAGAAAGGTTAATGGTCTTTGGAGACTGAGCACATGTGAGGGACAAAGGAACAGGAAGCAAAAGATTTGCACTTTCTAAACACTACCACCAGATTTACTCTTTCAAAACCACTTCTTTCATCTTGTTATTTTCCTGTTCAAGAATCTGCAGTGAGATAAATCTAAAATGAGAGTTATCTGAATAAAATACAACTGACAATTGACACCCAACCAGTGTGGTTTCTCCTGCTTTGTCTAAGTCAAATCTCATTATGACAAATGACGTTGCAAATAGATCTCTGCATTACCAAATACTTTCAAGCCCGAGCCAGTGACCTACTTTAAGCAATATCCAATTTAGCAATTCCAGTTCAGCAAAATACTTTGGATAGGATTTTAGGACTTCTTGTAGAATTTACTCTGAGGTACATTTGTATAAAGAACTGCCTATTTCTGATGGTTAATTTAAACTCTATTTAGAAATCCTGTTTATCGTATGTATAACATTATTTTTTTAATCTCATTATACACTATGCTTTCTGTATTTACCTTTTTCTTATGTTTGCCATTTGGCTATAAGGGGTGTGGGGCATCGTGCCAAATATTCCTGTTTGCAATTATAAATGCAGATGAGGCCAGAATGTGTGTTTGTACAGGTGGGGTGAAATAAACAAACGACAGTGAAAGCCTGTTTATCAAGATCATTGTTTTGTTGCTGCTGGATTGGAAAATAAGTGAGGAGGTGGCACTTTGGGTTTTTTAAGATACTTAGACATGATATTTAAAAATTATTTTGTTTTTAAAAGCTAACTTTTTTGTTATGCTTTATGCTTGTGTTCTTTGGTCCCATGTGGGGGTGAGATTTTAAAGATGTGAGAATTATAGCTAGCTGTACAAGAGTGCTGAACATCTCTCTTTTTAAAAAAACATCTTTGTTGGGGTATGATTTACGCATCACAAAATTCACCTATTTTAAGTGTACAATTAAAACGTTTTTAGTAAATTTACACCATTGTGTAATCATCACCATGACATCGTTTTAGACATTTCCGTCAGCCCAAAGAGACCCTTCATACCCATTTGCTGTCTGTTGTTCCCACTCAGCCCCAGGCAACCACTAATTTACTCTCTGTCTCTGGAAATTTGCCTTTTCTGGATATTTCATGTACGTGGAATCATAGAACATGATCTTTTGTGAGTGGCTTCTCGCATTGAGCGTCATGTTTTCAAGGTTCACCCCACTGTAGTTCGTATCAGTAGCTTGTTCCTTTTTGCTGCTGAGTAGTTTTCCACTGGGTGGATGTACCACAGTGTTGATCCATTTTCCAGCTGTTGGGCATTTGGGTGGTTTCCACTTTTTGGCTATTATGAATAATGCTGCTGTGAACATTCACATAGGCAAATGTTTGTTTTATTACCTAAATCATTAATAACCAATTGAGAAAATTGGGGGAATTTTATTGCAAAATATTTTAATCATTACTGCAATATATGCAAATTATTATTAAAAATAAATATTTAATGTTTATTTTTAAAATAAAGATCTTATCTCAGACCATATGAGATTGCATTTTCACATTATATTAATTCCTTATTACTCCCTAAAGCCCTTTCCAGACTTGCAACTCAACAATAATCCTGTTGTTTTATTAAGGCAATAAAACCCCATATAATAGAGCGTCACACTTAAAAATATATATTTTCATAGTTATTCTCATTTGAGACTCACAAGAGGTAGGTAGGACAAGTATGAATACTTGTCCCTCATTTATTGCTACCAGGGGGAGTCTACACCCATATTCTCAGGTAATTGCTGTAGGAGTCTGTCAAGATTATGCTTCCGGTTTGTGGCATATACAAGGGTAGAGCACCTTTCAGCACCAAAGGACTAGTTTTATATGTGATATAGATACCTGTTTGGAGTCTTGGTGGCTTATTCATTCCACAGATACTCACTGAGTATCTACTACCTGCCAGGCACTATGCTGTGCTAGATGTTAGGGATTGAGGGGTAAAAGATTTTTAGCCCCTGCTTTCAAGGAATTAACTGTCCATGAGGGGCTGTATAGAGGAAGATAAACTGTAATACTGAGCCATGGGAACCCAAAGGAAAAGTATCTAATGTGGAGGGGGTTCAGGGTATAGGCAGGAGGTTATCTGAGTGTGTTGATAAAAATCTCATAGTAGCTAATACCTAGTTAATATTAGGTAATAATAGTATCTAGTACTTAGTGCTTACTCTGTCTTACTCAGCACATATTTACTTATTTAATCCTCAAGCTACCCAGTAGGGCAGATAATATTTTTATCCTATTTTACAGATGTGGAAACTATAAAACTGAAGTTTGGTAACTTGACCAAGGTCACAGAATTAGAAAATGGCAGATCTAGAATTTGAACCAGGCGGTGTGTCTGTAGAGTGTGTGTCTCCTAAAAAGATTTCTCACAGGAGATGATACCCAGGCTGTGTCTTGATTGACAGTTTGTACTTAGTCTGGCAGAAGGGTGATTGGGGTGTGCCTGCCTGGTTTTCTGGACAGAGAAACATCATGAATAAATGTAAAGGACGCACCTGGTTGAGAGTGAGTGGCAAGAGATGAGGCTAGGAAGAGAGGACTTGGTAATGAAGGGCCGGGATGCCTTCTAGGGAACTTGGGTTCTGTGATCTAATTTTTAAGTTAATACAAAAGATACCACTTTTCCCTTTGTATTAGTTCTGTTTGCATTCATTCTTGCTTATTGTGAAATATATCACACAGCCAGAAAACTGCATAGAATACAGATGTAAAACTTAATGAACTATTTATTTTTAAATAATAATTCATTCTGAGGTCAAGAAGTAGGACATTACAGGGATGCAGCAGCCCCATCATAGTGACCTTTGCTAATCACAGTCCTCCCTTCCCACTTACAGGTAACTGCTCTCCTGATTTCTTTCCTTTCTTTTTCCTTTACCACCTGTGTACCTCTAAACATTATAGTTTTGGCTGATTTTGAACACAGATCACATGCTATGTGTTCTTTTGTATCTGGTCATTATGTTTGCAAGATTCATCCATGTTGTTGTGTGTGGCTGTTGTTCCTTCATTTTCATTGCTGTATGGTGTTCCATTGAATGAATATGCTAGAAGATATTTATCTATTCTACTACCCAGGGTATTTGGGTTGTTCCAGCGGATGGCTATTATGAATAGTGCTGGTCTGAAGATTTTTGTGTCTTTTGGGTGCACGTGAGCATGAATTCTGCTGGGTGTATATACCTGGGAGTAGAATTACTGAATCACAGAGAAGAATAATGGTGAATTGTATTCCAAAGTGGATATAACAATTTACATTCACACAGTCAGTGTAAGGTAGTTCCTGTTGTTCTATATCCTTGGCAACACTTGTTATTATCAGACTTTTAAATTTTTAGCCATTCATGGGGTGGGCTGGCTCAGTCAGTGGAGCAGGTGGCTCTTGATCTCAGGGTTGAGAGTTTGAGCCCCACCTTGGGTATAGAGTTAAAAATAAAATCTTTAAAAAAAATAATAAATAATCAAATAAATTTTTAGCCATTCTGGTATATAATGGTGTATTATTGTGGTTTTCCTTTGTATTTTTCATTATGGTTTTATTTTGTATTTTTTTTACTTCCTATTGAAGCTAGACACCTTTTCATATGTTTTGTTGGCCATTTAGATAATGTAGTTTTTTGTTTTTGTTTGGTGACATGCCTCATCTTGTCTTCTATCCATTTTCCTATGAGTTATCTTGGTTTTTTTCTCCTTGTTAGAATTCTTTGTTATTTTGAATACAAGCCCTTTGTTGGTTTTATATATAAAGCTTTTTCATTTTCTTGAGGATGTCTTTTGATGAACAAAAATTCTGAATTTTCATATCAAATTCGTCTGTTTTTTAATAATAGGTGCTTTTTTGTGTGCTGCTTAAGAAATTCTTCCCTACCCTTAGGTCATGAAAACATTATCCCATATTTTCTTCTAAAAGCTTTATTATTGGGGCGCCTGGGTGGCACAGCGGTTAAGTGTCTGCCTTCGGCTCAGGGCGTGATCCCGGCGTTATG
>NC_048232.1:82732068-82739064 GCF_002007445.2 Ailuropoda melanoleuca
CGGGGCCGGGACCGGGACCGGCGGCCGTGGCGCCATGGCCGAGTCCCAGCTGAGCTGCCTGGACGAGGGGCACGTGAACGAGAGGGTGACCGAGGCGCAGGCCGCCTTCTACTACTGCGAGCGGAGGCGGGCCGCGCTGGAGGCGCTGCTGGGCGGCGGCGAGCGGGCCTACCGCGAGTTGGTCAAGAAGGAGAAGCTGCGGGACTTCCTCTCCAGCCAGGAGCAACAGGCCCTCCGCGCCTCCTGGAGCCCCTACGAGGATGCCGCCGCGGCCGCCGCCGCCGCCGCTCGGGGCAAGAGCAAGGCCAAGGCCAAAGCCCCGGCGCAGGCCCCGGCCGAGCCCTGCGAGTCCCTGGCCTACTGGCCCGACCGCTCCGACACTGAGGTGCCCCCGCTGGACCTGGGCTGGACCGACACGGGCGTCTACCGCGGCGTGAGCCGCATCACCCTCTTCACCCACCCCCCCAAAGAGGAGAGGGGGCCCCACCTCAAGCAGGTGGTCAGGCAGATGATCCAACAGGCCCAGAAGGTAGGCCCCACCCCCCACACCGGTGGGACCCCCACCTCGGAGGCAGGGCCTGGGGCAGGACTTCTGACCACTCTGGAAAATGGGCCCAGGAGCCCTCCCTTAAGCCGAGCCGTTGGTGAGGTCCCTGAAGAGGATGGATGGGAACGTGTTTGGCAAGTCACAAGGTGCTGGGCGGTTGTTTGTCATTATTACAGTGTCCAGAGGGGCTGGCTTTCCTCTGGTTGTGCTTCTTTTTCCCTGTCAAGTTCCTCTCTGTAGGGAAGAGTGGGGGTTGTGGGGCTTTGTGGTAAAATGGGCCACTGAGAGGTCTTGGTAACAACCCATGTACTGCCCAGGGATTCACAAAACCCACCCCGGGACTGGGTGGTGGGACTTCCCCACCCCTATCCCAGCCACGGTGTGTTTAGGAGGCCCCCCAGAGTCAAGACTGCACTGGCATTCACACCCCCTTGGGGCCAGTACTAGAAGTCAAGCAGCCTGGAATAAATGAAGAAATGTATTTTGAGCACCTACTATGTGCCTGGCTCTGTGACAAGGCACACCACTGGACTCAACAGCGGGGGTGGGGCGGGGAAGCTCTCACTTGCTGTGTGCCTCTGCTTGGGGGTTGAAATGAGGGGATGTTTCCAGAGTGGCTGGTCAGAATACTGATGGACCAGTAGGTTGTGGGGCAGGGGGGAAGAATTTAATCTCTACTCCATGCCCTTGGCTAGGGGCACCTTGCATAGTGTTTCCAGATAAAACATAGGATACCCTGTTAAATTTGTTGTTGAACAAATAATTTTTAGTGTTAGTATGCCTCAAACATTGTATGGGGCATACTGATACTAAGATGTTCTTTGTTGTTTATCTGAAGTTCAAATTTAATGGAGCATCCTGTATTTTTATTTGCTAAATCTGGCTCCCCCACATAGAGATTTATTAAGAAACACCAGCAGCCTTTAGTGCCTGGTGCAGAAGATACAACAGGAGTGGCTTGGGTTCACCCTTCTAATTCAGCTCAGTGGATGTGGTTGAGTCCTGTTACCCCTGGAGGCTGAAGTGGCCTGGGAGGGAGGACCAACCCAGAAAGACCAGTGGTGACGCTCCTTTCCTGGAAGGGGTGATACAGGTTGTTGACTACATTGGCTGCCAGAAGGAAGGATTAACTTTTCACTGTCCCTATTTCCACCCTCCCTCTGTAAGAAATTCCTTCTTATTTGCCTGAGCTTTCTTTGTATATTGCATTCTGCAAAAGAGAAAGGCGAGTTTGAGAAGAGGAGGAGAAAGGACAAGGATGACAGTACAAGGCAGCTGGGGTAAGGGGTCAGTCTCACGATGCAGTACTAAACACCTTGATTTGTTAGCCCTTCATATGTGCCAGGCTCTGTGCTAAAAATTTACTTTCATCTTCTCCTCTGCTTCTTACGACAACTAGGTGAGACGGGTATTTGCCTTCTTTTTTGATTCAGAACAGTTACTCGCCAAAGGTCACACAGCTAGTAAGTGGCGGTGCCAGGATTCGAAAGCCGAAGTCCTTGCTCTTAATCACTGTGCTGTCCTGCCCTCCTGTCTGATGATAGTGCAGCACGACTGAACCAAGGGCCTTGAATGGAGCTAGTCTGGTCCCAACCCGGGGTACAGGTTGTGTGCCCCTGTTACAAAAAGGAAGAGACAGGACCCCTGCTCACGGGGGCTGCTAGTCCCAATGTTCCCAGTGCAACGTTCTTAGCTCTTTAAATATTTAACAACAGAAACTTTAACAGTTGTGAACAAGTCTACTATGTACATATTTAACTAGTTGTTTCTTCCTGAGTGCCCACTGTGTACCAGGCACTGGCCATAGAAGGATAGAAGCTGTGGTTTTTGCCCTTCAAGAGTTAACTCAAATAGTGGGGGGAATGTGCTGGAAGGAAAAGCGTTTTTTTGAACCTAATCTGGGAGGGCTTCCTGAGGGAGGTGAATTGCACGGTTGAAAGGGGAAAGAGAAGGAAACTGGAATGGACAATTTCTCTATTAAGAGACTTGGGAGCAGGAGCAAAAGACTTTTCCTTCAAAACAGCAAGCAGCTTTGGGGGTGCCTGGGTGGCTCAGTCGGTTAAGCATCTGACTTGGGCTCAGGTCATGGTCTCAGGGTCCTGGGATGGAGTCCCAGTGTCATCTGGCTCCACACTCAGCAGGGAGTCTGCTTCTCCCTCTGTCCCCCACCCCCACCCCCGCAGAGGCAGCCTCTGAGCCTGTCTATGTCCACTCAACTCCCAGGCCTTCTGGGCCCCACCCTTACTCACAGTCGCTCCCGTCTCTCTAGCACCATCTTCTCGGACCCCAAGAAGGAGGTGGGACAGAGATGTTGACCTGTTTCACAGGTGAGGCATGTGTGTCCTATCCCACTAGGAGGGGGACTGTGGTGGGGAGGCAAAAGGACAGACACGCGTCCAGCTGTGTCCCAGAGAGTTTCGTCTTTACCTCATTTCATCTTCAGTAGAACCTCACTGAGGAGCTGTCGTTTTATTCCTGAGTGACAAACAGGAAACTAAGGCTCAGGGGGTGGCCCGGACTTACCCACCTCGAAGACCAGCGAGGGCTTCGAACCTCAGGGATCCAGAGAGAGGAGCCCAACTAGGGGGACACTTTGAAAATCTGACTGGGCTGGAGGGAGGCAGAGGGCAGTGAGGAAAGAGCCCAGCTGATGTGGCGGTGGGAGCTGGTGGCCTGGGAGGAAGGCCTTGGAAGCCGGCAGTCGGGTCAGCTGCTCCCTCGGCCTCTGCAGGTGGCAGCGGGCCGTGCAGCAGTGCTGGCTGGCTGGCATTCAGACACTCGGCCGTGTTTGCTTGTGGGGTGCGGTTTTTTCCCTGCTGCCTTTTCCCCCTCATTTCAGTGTCACTGAATGACGGACTTTGCTTACAAACTGCAGGCAGGAGAGCTGTCTTCAGGGACCGAGAAATGAGTCCCTGGCCTTTCTCACGCAGACAGAGATGAGCAGGGGAGAGGGGACTGCTAAGATCATTGTAACCGCAGAGGGCCGGGGGAGGGGTGGACTTCAAGTGAGATCACGTGTGATCTTTGGGTTCTTACGTACAAGAGCAGAGGGAGAGGACCCACAGTGGCAGTCTGGGCGGACTAGTGATTTGGAAGGAGAATGTTCATCTGGTCACTGGACAGATGTTTCGAGGTTACTGTGTGCTAAGCACTTCAGTAGAAGACAGACATATAACACACAGCCCTGCTCTTAAGGAGCCTCATGGTCTGCTAAACCATTCTTAGCATACAGCATGCTGAGGGCCTGACGAGGGCGCGGGGCAGGGACATCAACGCAGACCCGGGTTAGGGAAGGACTTGTGACGCTGAGGATCTGGCTCCATGCGTGTCCGAACGCAGCAGGAAGGCTGAGACTCCCCCATCTTTGTACCCAGACACCCTTGTGCCCAGTGGCCTCTGTTTTCGAGGCTCCTGTGTGGGTTTAGTGAGGTTGCCTAGAGAATAGGAAACTTACTGGCCCCCTACCTCAAAGACTGACCCTTGACCCTGCATTCTGGGCCCCATACCCACGTACACTTCGCTGCCTACCACACGCTGCCCCATGTCCTTTGAGCCTCAATCACCATGCGAGGCAGAGTATTATCTTCGTTTCTGCGAAGAGTCCTCTGAGGTCCAAAAGGGTGAAATAGTTTGTCCTTAGACCAAGGGCAAGGAGATTATGCAGCCTCCCCAGGTCAGAATCACCAGTGCCCCACGAAGGCCCCACAACCCAAGAGAGGGAGGCTGGTGGACCAGGCAGCTTTGATTAACCAGGAGCCCTTCATTCCTGTTGCAGCGGAGACCCTGGCTGATGGGGGACAGCGGGGCGTGGGTAGCAGGCCTGGCCTTACCCCTTCTCTGCCTGCTGAGTGCTTTGTCTCCTTTCTTTCAGGGCCCAGCCCAGGCACTACCTCTTCCTTGGCACTTTTATCAAGTTTTCAATTCAAAAGTGACCATTTTGGGGGCACCTGGGTGGCTTAGTCAGTTAAGCGTCCGACTCTTGATTTCAGCTCAGGTCATGCTCTCAGGCTCGTGTGGTCGAGCGGCACATGGGGCTCTGCACTGGGCGTGGGGCCTGCTTAAGATTCTCTCCCTCCCTCTCCCTCCCCTCCCTGCGCCTGCTCTCTAAAACAAACAAAAGTGACCTTTTTATTGTCAGACATGGCTCCTTGTTTCTTCCACCTGTGTGCCTGGCACACAGCTCGCTTTGGGAGAGCCCGTTTTATCCTCAGGGACTGGGAGTTTTGGAAGAGTGAGAGCCCCCCCTTACTCCTCTGAGTCTCCTTGCAAGGCCCCCGCGGCCACAGGCAGTCAGTGATTTGTATAAATGGTTGGAAACTGTCTCCAAATGGCCACCCGTCTCTCCATCTCTCTAGAGAAGCAAGTGTCTGGAGAAGTCCCCCATTGAACGGCATATTACCCAGGGGACTCCTATAATCCCCATTGTAACAAACTGGCTGCAGAGAAAAGAATGCTGTGAACTGGGAGGGGCAGAAGGATTTGGGGAAAAGCACCAGAACAGGAGGCACGGTTTGCCAGATTAGCAGCTTGGTTCGAGGTCTGGGCAGTTGATGGGGGTGCAGAGCTGGGAACACGGGCCCAGGGGCTATAGCAAAGTCTTGGAGTCTCTGGCTCGCCGTGCCAGGAGATTCACCTTGCAGGTGGCAGTGTTTGCCACGGAGTAGAGCCCACTGTCTTCCCCTATTAGCCGCAGTCAGCTCTCCCCTCATTCAAGGCCATCCCGCAGATAGTACGGAGCATTGTCCCTGTACCGGGCCCCATGCTGAGCATTGAGATAGTGACATGCGGCAGATACAGAAACAAAAAAAAGTCTGATCCACCTTACCCTTCTTCCCTGCACCGGTAAGCATCCGGCACAGACTGTTTCCAGAGGCACAGGGCAGTTCCAGAGTCCCTGTCCCACTAAGCCTTGTGGGTAATGGTGCAGCTACAGCTCCAGGGACCCAGCACTGACATCCCTTCCGGGATCTTGCCCCAGCCTGTCCCGGCAGCACCCCTGCCAAGCCCCGAGCTCTCTGGCTGCTGGATTCTGAGCGTCTCTCCTTTATGCTCAATCACTGATCCCAGGAGCCGGAATTTCTGAGCAATGGAGACCCCACTTCTTGTCAAGGTCAAGGACAGGACTTGAAAGACCTTGAAATTGAAAGGTGGTTTCTGTCCAGATAATGGCCACTCACTAGCTGAGCTCCTTTGGGTAAAGCACTTCCTTCTCTGAGTCTCCTGACCTGCAAAATGGGAGGATGATGCCTAGATTTCCGGATGGTTTGGAAAAACAAGGAGGAAACTACGTGGGAAAGCTAAGGATACTGAGAAAGTAGCCCACAAATGTCAATTGTTCTGGAAAGTAACTGCTGCCTTCTCTGTCCTCTCTCAGAGCAGGGGACGGAAGTGTGGCCGAATTTCCTCCAAGGAAGTGGGGCTGCTGCAGCCAGGAGATGAATTAGGGGAGTTAGGAGTCAACTTCTCATGGCCGGGGGCCCTGAGCAGATGTATTTCCTTTTTCCTCCTTAGAGAGAGTGAGAGAGGACCAGCTGCCTGTTCCCCCCCAACCCCACCGCATTTACCTGTTGGCCTTGATTAGGTGGTAGCTGTTTGTCCAAGGGGCTGTCTGCCCGCCTCCGCTGTCGGCAGGGCTGTGGCATCTGAACCCTCAGGCAAAGGTCTTCTCTAGGATCTGCCGTGGGCAGAGACAAAATGGGAAGGCACAGAGGGCCCCGTTCCTAAACTGGGCATCCCCGAGGGTGTTCCCCTCATGCTGTCATCCAGAAGGGCCTGCCTGGCTGCAAACCCAGCCCGGAGAGCCTGAGGGCAGTCTGGAAATACTTCTCAGGAACTAAAGCTTTCATAGGTGGGCAGTGGGGTGCAGGGGGGCTGACCACATTTCTCTCTTTGGAGGAGAAGGAGGCCTACGCTCCGTTCCTCTGAAATCTGGCACTTTGGATCCCTGAAACTCTGAGGATGGGTGTTTCCCAGGGAGTTCAAGTTCAAAGATGGGGGCCTTAAAAAAGGGGTGGCTTCTTCCTGACCTTCTCTCGGTTTTGTGGGGGGCAGATCCAGGTTTGTTGGGCTGTGGTCTCAGGAGACCAGGCCACTGCCAGGGGAAGTACACAGTCGGGAGCCAGGAGCCTGGGGGTCCTCATTCTTGCTCAGGTTATCTCTATCCCCGCCCACTTGGTGACCTTGGGCAAATCATTTGACCCTGCTGGGCCTCCATCTCTGCATCTGTAAGTGGGGATAATTCTTGCCTCTTGCTTACTTTCACAAGTCTGCTCCGAGGCTGTAACGCAAGACTAGGAGATAGCACTTGGAAAAGATAAGTAATGTATGCAGATAAAAGGGATTTCTTTTTATTTTTTTTAAAGATTTTATTTATTTATTTGACAGAGATAGAGACAGCCAGCGAGAGAGGGAACACAAGCAGGGGGAGTGGGAGAGGAAGAAGCAGGCTC
>NC_048232.1:83501935-83510032 GCF_002007445.2 Ailuropoda melanoleuca
AAGATTTTATTTATTTATTTATCGCAGATAGAGACAGCCAGCGAGAGAGGGAACACAAGCAGGGGGAGTGGGAGAGGAAGAAGCAGGCTCATAGCGGAAGAGCCTGATGTGGGGCTCGATCCCAGAACGCCGGGATCACGCCCTGAGCCGAAGGCAGACGCGTAACCGCTGTGCCACCCAGGCGCCCCGCTCCTTGTGCCTATTAACCCACAATAACAGGGCAAATAGCTATTTTTTCACATAACATTATTTTGATAAAAGAGATATGCAGTAGATAACATTCTGCCACCATATTCTGGTATATTTTTATTTATTTATTTTAAGATTTTATTTATTTGAGAAAGAGAGAGGAAGGGGGGAGCATGTGGCAGAGGGAGAGGGAGAAGCATACTCCCCGCTGAGCAGGAAGCCCCACTCGGGGTTCAGTCTCTGGACTCTTGAGATAATGACCCGAGCCAAAGGCAGAAGCTTAACCAACTGAGCCACCCAGGTGCCTCTCTGGTACCTTTTATAAACCATCATGATTAATGGCACATGATGTTCTTTTAGATTATTAGTCAGTGTTTTTCAAATTCAGCCCGCTAAACATTTTCCACAGTTTGCTTCCTAGCACAGCTCCTCTATAATGGACCCATCTTGTGACATGAGAATCAAAAACCATTTGCATTGATGACAGAGCTCCCACTTATTTCTTCGTCCATTTTGAGGACATATGTCACTCTGTATTTGTTAGGTTAGCTATTGTTTAGCTCTCTTTCTGGCTCTTCAGAAAAGGAGACTCCGTCAGAGTCCTTTGCCCCAACAGGCTTCTGAATCAGAGCTAAGAGAAAATATTATTCTCTTGCTTTAAGCATCTCTTTAGGCACCAAAATTATGTTAGATTTTCCCTTTTGTGCCACTTATTTATTGGCTCACTTCCTGGCCTTTCTTCCTTCTTTCATCCCTAATTTTAACCCATACCTTTCCCCCTGAAGCAGAATTTTCTGGTTAATCTATTTCCAATAGCAGGGGGACAGATTGGGTAAGTACAGAAAAATGAGACTGTACCATTGGCAAACAAGGCCTTTTCTTTTTTCTTTTTTTTTTTTTTTTAGCTTGGGGGCCAGTGGTCTATGTCATTGTTTTGTGCATCCCTGCCTGGCTTGAGTTTCTCCATACCCATTCATTTCGTGGACCTTCGTTGCCATTTCAAGAGAATGAATTAGGCCATCAATTTATTGATTGCAGTTATCTTCAAACCCTGGCATTGGGTTTCTCTGGTAAGCAGCATTATGGCCTGCTTTGATTTGCCCTCAGAAATTTTCATAGAGATTTCCAAAGAGCAGTGGCCCCCACGTGTGGGGATCTTTTACTGTCCATTTACTTATGGCCCACTTGTTAGACCAATTGCAAGGCAAGTGGCAACAGCCTAGGATCAGTATTTACCCAAATAGCAAGACTTTTATTTGTATCTAGTTCTATCACAGGTAAGAACACGGCTTACAGTTCAGCTCAGTGGACCAACTTGTTATTACCTTCTTCCATGAGGATTTTACCTTCTGCTGGACTCAGAGCACCTGCTTCCCATACAGAATTACTCTCAATTCTGGGGGCGCCTGGGTGGCTCAGTTGTTAAGCATCTGCCTTCAGCTCAGGGCATGATCCCAGGGTCCTGGGATCGAGCCCTGCATCAGGCTCCCTGCTCCACTGGGAGCCTGCTTCTTCCTCCCCCACTCCCCCTGCTTGTGTTCCCTCTCTCGTTGGCTGTCTCTCTCTCTGTCAAATAAATAAATAAAATCTTTTAAAAAAAATTAGGGGCGCCTGGGTAGCACAGTCGTTAAGCGTCTGCCTTTGGGTCAGGGCGTGATCCCAGCGTTCCGGGATCAAGTCCCACATCGGGCTTCTTCGCTGGGAGCCTGCTTCTTCCTCTCCCACTCCCCTGCTGTGTTCCCTCTCTCGCTGGCTGTCTCTCTGTCACATAAATAAATAAAATCTTAAAAAAAAAAATTACTCTCAATTCTGAAACTGCCATCTGTGAACCAGACCAATTACCTGGCATCCTTGGGCAGCTGGTTGAAAGAAGAGACCCAAGGAAAAAAGGCTTATAAATATAAGTCTGTCCCATCCCTTGGTAGCATGCTTTATATAGTGCATTTCCATTTTATGATGAAACTTTTTTGGGCACGCCCTTCTTACTGGAATGTTTTTCTGACATCAGCAATGATATGATATGTATTTCAGGTTTTAATTTGCTCTTACAAATCTTTTAGTTATTGGGGCGATCTCAGCAAATGCCCCAAAATAAATCAGCAACTGCTTTTCAAAAGACATAGAGTGGAAAGCAGCATTTAATAATGTCTTAACACCAAAGCCATAGGTCATCTTGGAGTAGCAATTTTGGCTTTTGCTGGAAATTCCAGTTGGTATGAGTGCAGTGGCTGACACTTTCTAGTATCATTTCAGTGTTAGGATCATATGGTTCTAACATGGTAGCATACGCCATAGCCTTCTGCAGTTCTAAGAAGGCTTTTTTTGTTAAGGCCTCTAATCAAGTAAGGCCTTTTTCATTGTGATTTTATGAATTGGGCCAAGAACATCCCTAAGTGGAGTATGGTTTCTCTAAAAACGAAATATGCACAGTAGGTATTGTTGAACCTCTTTAATCTGAGGGTCAGGGACTGATAACAATTTATTCCTAGTGGTATGTGGTACGTCACAGATTGTTCTAACCCATGTAATCTCCCAAAATTACATAGTCTGTGTGGAGCCCTGGATTTCTAGCAAGGTTAACCAGTCATCCCCAGTCAGTCATATGATTTATGACCTTAAGAAAGTTGCTTTTAACTTGATCTGCAGTTTCAGATGAAAATAATAATACCAGGGCACCTGGGTGACTCAGTCCATTAAGCATCTGACTCTTGATCTCAGTTCAGGTCTTGATCTCCTAGTCGTGAATTCAAGCCCCACATTGGGCTCCACACTTGGCATGGAGTCTATTTTTAAAAATAAAATAAAGGGAAAATAAAAAGAAAAAAATAATACCATCAATATATTGTATTGTCCAGCTATATTAGATCTCAGTCCTGCTTCATCAGATAGTGAGTGACAATATTCAGAAGAGTTTTAGTATTTTTGAGGTAGCACTATATATTGTAAACCAATCCACATGAATGCAAATTGTTGTAGGCTCTCACTGGTGATTGATAATGAGAAAACTGCATTAGCCAGATCAGTAGAGAATACCAGCCACCTTTAGCTTATATGAGGTGAATAGTCTGGACTGTACTGGAGACAGCTGAGGCTCTTCAGGGTATGGTCTTATTGAGTCCCCTGTAGTCTACTGTTTGTGCCTTATTGGCCACACTGGCCTATTACAATGAGTTTACGGACACTAATATGCTTGTATCTGACATTTCTTTATTTAGGATAGTAATTTCTTATTGCCTTCCAGGTATCCAATGATGTTTCAGATTTACTAGTTGAACTGGCTTAGGTTAATTCTAAAAGCTCCCATGGTGCATGTCCCGTGAGTACTGGATGAAGGAGAACCCAAGTTACTCCTTTTTTCTTATTACCCAGTAGGGGGAGGAATTTTTATTCAAACATTATATTCATATCAATTATACAGTCAGGTTAGGGAGACATCACAGTATCCTTTTTTTATCATACATTCCAGCTTCTAAACAGACTTTAATTTTTATTCTTTCCACAGTAGCATCCCCACATTCCCTTGAATTAATTCTGTCATCCCTAAGGGTTCATTTGCAGCCCTAGGCAGTGCTACATACTGTGTTCCTATATTTAGTAGATCTAAAAGAGTTTCTTCTCTGCATGCAGCCATTCACTCACACATTTCTTAAAATGTCCTGAGTTCCTTGCCGGAGATGACCTGGCATGATATGAAGCATAGCAATCTTCTTTTTCCATTATCTTTATATTGAAAGCCTGTATTTTGACATCTGATGATAGTGGCTCATTGGAATCTTTTTCTTTCTAAAATTCCTCTAAACTCAGATAAATTGAGTTTATCTGCCTTGGGATTTTTATACCCTGAGAAGTTTGAGGACAGGCAGTTTGCCAATTCTCTGCCTTACTGTAAAATTATCAAAGCTTGGCACTCTTTAATTTCTTTCTGCCTTTTTATTTCATTTTTAGTTAAACATAAAAAACCGAATTGTTTTAGGATCTGAATTGTTGTCCCCTTTCTTATTTTCTTTCCATTTGCTATTTTTGTTGTAAAATTTATATAACATAAAATTTACTATTTTATCCATTTTTAAGTGTACAACTCAGTGGCATTAAGTACATTCACATTGTTGTACAACCAGCACCATTATCTATTTCCAGAACTTTTTCATCATCCCAAATAGAAACTCTGTAGCCATTAGACAATAACTCCCATTTCCCTTTCCTCCAGCCCCTGGTAACCTCAAACCTACTGTGAACTTGCCTAGTAGAATCATACAGCCTTTATCTGTTTTTTCTTGTGTTGCCTATGCTTTTGTCATATCAAAAAAATTATTGCCAAATCCAAGGTCATGAAGCTTTCCCCCTGTATTTTCCTCTAAGAGTTTTATAGTTTTAGTTCTTATATTTTGGTCCTTGATCCATTTTTTAAGTTAATTTTTGTATGTATTTCTTAGCATAAACACATGGGTAAATCTTCATGACCTTGGATTTGGCAATGGTTTCTTAGATACAACACGAAAAGCAGTAGTAACAACAACAACAAAAAAAATAGATAAATTGGACTTTATCAAAATTAAAAACTTTTGTGCATCGAAAGACATTATCAAGGGAGTAAAAAAGGTAACTTATGAACAAGAGAAATATTTGCAAATCTATATTGGATAACAATCTAATATCCAGAATATATAAAGAACTCTTACAACTCAACAACAAAAAGACAAGGGTCCAATTTTATTCTTTTGCATGTCCTCTTTCTTACTGGATTTTATTTCTCCTGTGAAGTCCTAAACTTATTATTATCTTTTTATTATCCATAGGAGGAAGTTGAGATTAAAGCTGAAACTATCTTTTTACATCCTCCTGGGGTCCAACAACAAAGTCATATATGAAATCCTTTATTACAGTGTCAGTCATAACCTGGGTAAGGAGCATCCCAAAAAGGTGTTCTTTTCCTTCATCAGATAGCTGGTGCAGTACTACCTGCATCCATAGCATTGATGCAGCTTCAGGAGGCAGTGATCATTTATATAACAAGGGAGAGGCAGGGCAATTGCCCTTCTATGTTGGACCCCTCCCTTAATTCATTCTAGTAAACTAGGGATTGTCATGTGAACCACAGTGAGCCCTAACATTTCCCTACCCTCAGGAGTGTTTAAAGCCAGAGACACTGCTCTTTGATCTAAAATTCTCAGGAGGCATTTTTGAAGGAATTCATCAGGTTGTTGTATCTAAATCTGCAAAATGGCTCATTTCCTTCACTGAATAATCCCTTGCATGATCTTTTGTCCTCCATCATCAGTTTGCCTTACTTGAATTAGTTGTGGTGTGTCTCACAGCTGATTTTTCGAAAATTAAAGTGGCCTGGGTTCCTTTGGTTGGAGCTCCACCTTCCGGGCACGAAGGTGAAACTCTTCTGAAGAGTCGGCTTGCTTTCAGTAAAGCAAACACCACTGAGTTTTTAACAGAACTGCCATTGATTTGCAATTCCCTTCCGGTCTATTTTGCTAGCTGCTAAAGTTCAGCTTTTACCATTTCCTGATTCCCCTGATTTCAAAGCCAGTGCTAATTCAGACCAAGGATGGCTTGGCAGTCACCCAAGGTCATAGTAGTATTTTCATCCTCTTTATCAGAATCATTCTTCTTCTTTCAAAATAATACTTTAACTATATGTTTAATTAAAAATAATTCAGATATGCTAGAACAACTGGATATCCACATGCAAAAGAATGATGTTGGATCCCTACCTCACACCATATACAAAAAATTCACTCAAAATGGATCAAAGACCTAAACTTAAGAGATAAAACTATAAAATTCTTAGCAGAAACATACAGGTGAATCTTCATGATCTTGAATTTGGCAATGGATTCTTATATCAAACCAAAATAAGCAACACAAGAAAAACAGATGAATTGGACTTCATCAAAATTGAAAACTTCTGTGCATCAATCAAACAGCAGCACTATCAAAAAAATGAAAGACAACCTACAGAATAGGAGAAATATTTGCAAGCCTTATATGCAATAAAGGTCTAGTATCTAGAACATGTAAAGAACTCCTGCAACTCAAAAACAAAAAGACAACCCAGTGTAAAAATGGGTAGAGGGAGCACCTGGGTGGCTCAGTCAAACATCTGCCTTTGGCTCAGTTCATGATCCAAGTCAGGCTCCCTGCAGTGCGACGAGCAAGCGGCTTCTCCCTCTCCCTCTGCCCCTCCCTACCAGTCGTGCTCGTGTGCACACGTGCTTTCTCTCTCTCAAATAAATAATCTTTTTTTAAAAATGGGCATTTTCCCAAAGAAGATATACAAATGACCAATAAGCACATGACAGGATGCTTAATATCAGTAGCTGTTATGAAAATGCAAATCAAAACCAAAATGAGACCACTTCATACCCAGTGAGATGACTATAATTTAAAAACAAAACACACAGGAGGGGGAGATGTTGGTGGAATAGGAGAACCCTAGGCTCACTTCATCCCATAAATACCACTAGATAACTATTCAATCTTCCTGAGTACCCCAGAAATTGATCTGAAGACTGGCAGGACAAACTCTACAACTAAAGGTAGGGAAGAAGCCACATTGAAGAAGGTAGGAAGTGCAGAGACACGGCTTGGGAGAGAATTGGATTATGGCCGCTGTAGTGGGGAGGGAACCACAGTCCCAGTGAAGGGCAAGAGACAAATTAGCACGCAACGGAGCGCATGGGAAAAACAAATCCCCATAGCAATTGACTTGGAAAGGGAGGGGGCCCAGATTTTGTGAGTTCTTGCAACCAGCAGGGTTTAAAGCCTGGAGTTTGAAAGGTTAGCGTGCTTGGCTCTGGGAGAGCTCAGAGGACATTGGGGCTATTCTTGGAAGAAAAGCAGAAGAGCACCTGGGACACACACTGGGGGTGGGGGCATTGGTTGCTCATCTCAGAGCATGTTCCAGAGAGGCAGCAATCATGGAGAGATTCATTCCTCTGGGAACAAAGGAACTGGCAGGCTCCATTTCTCTCCCCCACCATTCAGCATAAGCACAGGTCTACCTGTGAGAATTACCACAGCGTCAACACTTGCTACCTAACTTGCTTATGTCAAGCCTGTGTCAGGCTCCACACTGGGCGTGGAGCTGCTTAAGATTCTCTCTCTCTCCTTCTATAACATAACTAATAAAGAGTCAGTATCCAAAATATATNCCCCCCCCGCTCATATGCACGCTCTCTCTTTAAAAAAAATGGAACCCCTGAGGCAAGGGAAACAAAAGCAAAAATAAACTATTGGGACCACATCAAAATAAAAAGCTTCTGCACAGCAAAGGAAACAATTAACAAAACTAAAAGGCAACCTACAGAATGGGAGAAGGTATTTGCAAATGACATATTATAACATAACTAATAAAGAGTCAGTATCCAAAATATATAAAGAACTTATACAACTCAACACCCAAAAAACAATCTGACTTTATAAAGGGCAGAATATGTTTCTCCAAAGAAGACACACAGATGGCAAGACGCATGAAAAGATTCTCATCATCACTTATCATCAGGAAAATGCAAGTCAAACCACAATGAGATATCACCTTACACCTGTCAGAATGGCTAAAATCAAAAATACAAGAAACAAGTATTGGCGAGGATGTGGAGAAAAAGGAATCCTCTTGCACTGTTGGTAGAAATGCAAACTGGTGCAGCCATTCTGGAAAACAGTAGAGAGTTTCCTCAAAAAGTTAAAAATAGAACTGCCCTATGATCCAGTAATTGTGCTACTGGCTATTTACCCAAAGAATACAAAAACACTAATTCAAAGGGATATGTGCACCCCTATGTTTATAGCCACATTATTTACAGTAGCCAAGATATGGAAGCAGCCCAAATGCCCATCGATTGATGAATGGATAAAGAAGAGTGGGGTGGATGGATGGATGGATGGATGGATGGATGG
>NC_048232.1:83584431-83618173 GCF_002007445.2 Ailuropoda melanoleuca
AAAAAAAAAAAAACCCAGCGTATTCTAACAGATTAAATGTAGATGCAAGTATGAGATTCCAGCTGTCTTGTATTAAGCCAAACATTAAAAAGAGATTTTTTTAAAAAAGAATGTCATTCCCTCTGGTGTTCACAGAGTTCCAACCACCCTGGAGGGAGTCAGCCCCTGCCCCGCGGCCTTGCCCTGGGACTCGCCTGCCACATCTCTGCCTGGCGGGCTTCCTCAAGTCTTAGAACTCACCTGAACTACCACCTTCTCAAGGAGGACTTCCCTGCCACCCTGTGGAAATGGCCACCCAGTTCACTCCATTACATCAACCCACTTTGTTGGCTACGTAGCACTTAGAGCTATCTAAATTGTCTCGGCCACTTACGTGATTACTTGTTTACAGTCTGTCTCCCCTCCTGGTTTGGAAGCTCCAGGAGAGCTCCTTAGTCTGTCCCATTCGCCCCTGAATCTCCACGACCAACCATGGTGCCTTCATTGGTTGAGTAAATAAACAAAGGAATGAACAAATCAACTGTCCTCGCTTTTATTTTGTTCATGCCTACCAAGCCAACTGCCGGCTCAGGATTTGAGGGTCCACTGAGAAAGAGTATTAAACTGATGGTATCGATGTGTTTCTTTTCTCATCCCTGTAATAGTTGTGGTTCACTGTGGAATTATTTTTGGGTAATCTTTTTATATATGAGCCTAAGAGCTTGGTAATTAATGTTTATTACTATTATTACTTACAATTCAGTGATGTGCCGGGCACGGAGGGGAACTTTACCAAACACTTAATCTTCACAAAAATAGAATCTCGGAGGTTAGTGCTGTTACTGCCCCGTGTCGCAGATCAGGAAACTGAGATGCAGAGAGCATCAGTGACTGTGTAAGTTCTCATCATAAGGGATGGCAGAGGCAAAACTTGAATTGGGATTCAACTGACTTCAAAGTTGGGGTGCTCTTCCCTGGTCTCACAGCTGACACCCCGCCTCTCCCCTTCCCCACCCAGAGGATTCAGCCCACCCTGTCTTGGTCTTTGGGGTTGATGATTCCACCTTACCCCATCCCTTGCAGAGGCCTGGCCACCCTGCAGGGCTGTCATCCATGGCCCAGAGTAGGCAATCTTTTATTTTGTTTTAAAGGTTTATTTATTTTATTTGAGAGAGAGCGCGTGCCCATATGTGTGCACACACACATGTCAGGGAGGGGCACAGGGAGAAGGAGAGAATCTCAAGCAGACTCCACACTGAGCGTAGAGTCCAACACGGGGCTCGATCTCACAACCCTGAGATCGTGACCTGAGCCACTGACTGAGCCACGCAGACACCCTCACAATCTTTTTATTCTGAACTGTGACCAGATACTCCTTTCTTTGGTTCTTTTTTCTCAAAAGATGTGACCTTTAGGGAAGGAGTGAAGACACCACCTGTTATTTTTTGCTCGTTTGCTTTGTTTTGTTGTTTAGAATCTCAGTTCTTAAATCTATTGAAGGGCAGAGTTGAGGGTGCCAATCAATAATAATAATGCTGTTCATTAAATCGGGGCTTGGAGGAACAGCTAGGTTCTGTAATTGATTGGGAAGCCTGACATTTGTATAGCCCATAACTATTTACAGAAGGTTTTCACTCCATCATCTCATTTTCCCCTCACACTGTCCCCCCAAGAGGTGACTTGGGACAGTGGAGACGAGGCAGTCTTGGAAAGAGATGAACCTGGGTCCCCATGAGCCTACCCCTGAGGAGCCATGTGACTATGGGCAGGTCGCTCCATCTGTCTGAGTCCCTCATTTATTTTTTTATTTTGAATTCTTATACAATAAACTTGACTTTATAACATCCTGGGGAGGGCACTTGGGTGGCTCAGTAGGTTAAGCATCTGCCTTCGGCTCAGGTAATGATCCCAGGGTCCTGGAATCGAACCCCACATCAGGCTCCCTGCTGACTGGGGAGTCTGCTCCTCCCTCTCCCTCTACCCCTCCCCCGGCTTGTGCTTTCTCTGGATCACTCTCTCTCTCAAATAAATAAATAAAATCTTTAAAAAAATAAACATCTTGGGGAGTATTTCTGTGAATTTTAACATATATACAGATCAGAGTATATATCCCACCACAACCAGAGTGCAGAACAGTTCCATCTCCCCAAAAGCCTCCCTCATGCTCTCTCTTTATAAACCCACTCTCCCCGCCTCTATCTCCCCACTGATTCGTTCTCCATCCCTACTGTGTCGTCTTTTTGAGACTATCATACAATGGAGTCTATGTCACCTTTTGAGACTAGCTTCTTTCATGCAACATTATTTCTTTGTGACTAATCCAAGTTCTCATGTGTATGAATAGTGTGTTCCATTTTATCCATTCCGTGGTATGGGTACACCATAGTTTGCTTACTCATTCACCTGTTGAAGGACATTTGGGCTCTTTCCTATGTTTTAAGTCTCTCATTTTTTAATTTATTTTTTACAAGTTTTTTAAAATTATGGTATAATAGACATAGCATGAAACTTACCATTTTAAGTGTATAATTTAGTACACTTGCAATGCATTTAGTACATTCAAAATGTTGTATAACCATCACCAACTATTTCCAGAACTTTCTCATCATCGCAAACAGAAACTCTGTACCCATTAAGCAATAATTCCCCATTCCTCTTTCCCCCAGCCCCTGGTAACTTTGTTCTACTTTCTATCTCCATGAGTTTGCGTGTTCTAGGGACCCCATATAAGTGGAATCATATAATGTTTGTCCTTTTGTGTCTGACCTACTTTACTTAGCACAATGTCTTATAGGTTTATCCATATTGTAGCATGTGCCAGGATTTCCTTCCTTTTTAGGCTGAATAGTACTTCGTTGTATGTATAGACCACATTTGGTTTGCGCATTATCTGTCAATGGATATGTAAGTTTTTCCCCCACTTCGGCTATCATGAGTACTGCTGCAATGAACATGATGTGTACAAATATCTCCTTGAGACCTTGCTTTCAATTCCTTTGGGTATATACCTAGAAATGGAATTGTGGGATCATATGATAAGTTTGTGCTGCTATAACAAAATACCACCGAATGGGTAACTTGCATAAGAGAAATTTCTCACAGTTCTGGAGGCTGGAAAGTCCAAGATCAAAGACGTAGCAAATTCAATTTTTTAAAAAGTTTATTGATTTATTTTAAGTAATTTCTACACTCAATGTGGGGCTCAAACTCATGACCCCAAGATCAAGAGTCACATGCTCCTCCAACTGAGCCAGCCAGGAGCCCCTAGCAAATTCAGTTTCTGGTGAGAGCCCTCTCCCTGGCTTGTAGATGGCTATTTCTGCCTATGTCCTTACATGGCCTTTCCTCAGTGTGTGCACTTGGGGAGCGAGAGAGAGAGAGAGATCTCTGGTCTCTCTTCTTTTCCATATAAGGACACCAATCCTATCGGATTAGGGCCCCATACTTGTGACCTCATTTAACCTTGATTATCTCCTAAAAAGCCTATATCCAAATAGTTGCACTAGGGGCTAGGACTTCAACATACGAATTGGGGACACAATTCAATTCATAGCAACATCCTTGTCAACAACTTATTACTTTCCTTGAATAAAAAAAAAATCCTAGGAAGTGAAGTGGTATCTCATTGTAGTTTTGATGTACATTTTCCTAATGACTCATGACGTTGAGTATATTTTCGTGGGCATATTGGCTATTTGTGTACCTTTGGTGAACTGTCCATTCAATGTTTTTTGCCCATTTTTTAATTCGGTTGGTTGGTTGTTCTGCAATGTGTTGTAAGAGGTTTTTTTTTTATCTAATCTGGGTATTAAATGCTTATCCTGTTTATTATGATTTGCAAAAATTTGCTCCCATTCTATGGGTTGTCTTTTCACTCTCTTGCTAGTATCCCTTGATACACAAAAGTTTTTAATTTTGATGAACTCTGTTTATCTATTTCGTCTTTGTTGCCTGTGCTTTTGGTGTCCTATTCAAGAAACCATTGCCAAATCTAAGGTCATGAATATCTGCCCCTGTGTTTTCTTCTAAGAGTTTTATAGTTTCAGCTTTTAGATTTAGCTCTTTGATCTATTTTGAGTTAATTTTTGTATATGGTGTGAGGTAAAGTTACGACTTCATTCTTTCGAAAGCATGTGGATATCCAGTTTTCTCAGCATCCTTTGTTCAAGTGATTGTCCTTTCCCTGTTGAAGGCTCTTGGTACTTTTGTCAAAAATCAATTGACCGCATATGTGAAGGCTTCTTTCTGAGCTCTCTATTCGAACCTGTTGGTCTACGTGTCTGTCTTTATGCCAGTTCCACACTGTTTTGTTTGTTGGAAGAGGATATTACCTCCTTTGCAAGTTGTCATGAAAATGAAAAAAAATGCAAGTGAAGTGCCTGGTACACAGCTTGGCACACAGTAGGTGCTTAACAGATGGCAGCTATCCTGGGGAGAAGTCTGCTTAGGTGCCTTCAGGTTGCAAGGCCGAGATTCATTCAGGTTCCCCCCAGACAAGGTGGGAATTTGGCTGACTGGAAGTCATCCCCACCTGCACAGTCAGCCTGGGGAGACTGGACTGTACTCAGGAAGCCCCAGGCCCTCATCTGGTCATCCCCGCGTGTGTCCCCTGCTTCTCAGCACCTGAAGTAGATTCCCCACGTCTGCTTCTCTCTTCTAGTGCTGCTGTCTAAATTTGGATTCTCCACAGAAGACCCTGGGACAGGAACTTGGTAGTTAATTGTGAAGGATATTCCTGGAAGCACAGGGAGGGAGAGAGAATGTGAGAGCTGGAAGGGAGGAAAGCCCACAGCAGGGTGCCTGTCTGGGCAGCCGGGGCTCAGTCCCACTGAGGGTGGGCTGCGCACCCTGCAGCGCTGTGCTCCTGGGGGTTTATCCACCAACTCCCAGAGTCCTAGAGGTTTTAAACCAGCCCTCCCAGGCTACCCTGCACAAAGGGCTGAGAAGGTTCCCACGCCTCCAGAAGAACCCTGAGGCTGAGAAGCAGAGTGAGGAAGGGACTGGAAGGGAGAACCACCTGAATGCAGAGACTCTCCTGCACCTGCAAGGGGACTAAGAAGGACGGAGGGGATACGAAGTGAGACACTGAGGGCCTCTGCGACCACCACCACTGCCTCTCTGCCTCTGCAGCTTCATGACTCCTGCATCCTCAGAGCTTTTACTGCACCAGCCACGGCTCTCGGCTCTAGTTTCTGCAGATCTCTGGGTCTCTCTGCCACTCTGCTGCCCACGTCTCTATGTAAGTCCTGCATTTAACCTGTCCTCGGGGGGAGCTTGCGTGGCCTTGACTTCCCACCAGCCCAGCTCTTCAGCTCTGGCTTCCAACGCCGGCTGCCTCGCTCCAGGCCCTGACCCTCCCGCAGTCCTCATTTCCAATGTTCCTGGAATAAAGAATAACAACGTGTTCACAAGAACTGACTGTTTCTTCAGGAGGGGCTGCCGAGTCACAGCACCTGGGGTCACCCGGATCACTCGTCAATAGGCGTACAATCAACCCCCTTTACAAATGAGGATACTGGGGTTCAGAGTGATGAAGAGACTTGCCCCAGGGCACACAGTTAAGTGCAAGCATGGACTCGAACGGAGTCTCCTGCTTCCAAAGCTCATACTCTTTCCGCTCAATCATTTTACCTCTTAGGGAACAGAAACTCCAAGCGTTGAGTGTTATGAGAATCTTGTTAGGAGAATCTATTTGGCAGGTTACTTCACTATCGAAAGGGATCTGCCCAAGCATCCGTAGACTTTCAGGGTCCTGGAGGATGGAGCCCAAGATTGAAGTTAGACAAAACCCACAATAAAGAAACCCGTACCTTTTGTGCCAGATCATATGCCACTTCTTATGAAATTCTAGCTGGGGCAAGTGGTAGCAGACACCAAAGATTTCAGGAAAAAAAAATATGGGAGAGAAGGATGAGATTGAGAAGGATTCTGTTCGTTCCCTTCACTATCCTTGAGAACTGGGGAAAGCTGCTTAACCAGTCATGGTCCTGGTGGCAAACAGCAGACACCAACTGGCTAGCTGGTGCCGGAAACGGTTTATGAGGAGAACGTGGGATGGTTCACAGAACGGCGGGAAGACTAGAGAAGCAGCTTAGGCTGGAACCAAGAGGGAAGCCAAGACCAAACCATAGGAATGGCCAGCTGGCATTGCCGCTCCCGGACAGCCTGCTGGCCTGGCAGCGCTGGGATGCCTACTGCCCACTGCTGACCCCCACCCTCAGCTCCAGAGCGTGGGTCACATGGCCGTCCCGGCTGCCCTGGTGGGTGGAAGGGGGTGATGTCTGATCCATTTCTGCTTCTGGGATGGGAGTTGGGGGCTTGAGATAATGCCCCAAACTGGAAGTGTTTGGAGGCTGGACGGCCAACTGGAGCAGTATTTTCAGACCTATTGTTATTCTCCCTCAATGCTGGACACTACCTGGTTCTTCTTCCCTGACACAGCGGCTCAAACCTCTTCCTTCTTCAAACTTTCTCCCTTCTGAGACTTCCTCCTGCAACCCGTCTCCCTCTGCAGTCGGGTGTCTTGAAAGGACTTTCTGTAGTCATGGTCCCCACTTTGTCACCACCCCTCCCAGCAGTCTGCCATTTCTTCCCACCACTCCACCGGAACTGCCCGCTGAGGTTACCAGGAACTTCCAGATGACAACCCCACTTGTCGCTTTCAGTCCTTCTCTGCACTTGGTGAAACCCTCCACTCTCTAGTTATCTGCTTCCTTTCTCTTTTAACTGAGGCTGTATGTTACGTAGTATGACAGGGGCAGATTCAAGTTTGATGGGGCCTGAAGCTGATGCATTTGGAAGGAATTTCTTTAAGAAAAATAAGACGGAGTTGCATAGAGCAATTGCTAGAGCCCCTTCTGGGCATTCAAAGGAGCTGATGCAAGTGAGGGGCTGTGAAGATTAAGCGTCATTAATTTCATGAATCATCCCTGAGAAGAGACAAACTAGTTGATGGATCCATTCTCTATCAATGCACATGATGTGTTTGTTAGTTTTTTGCCGTTACCAAAACACTACAAAGAACATTCGTACATGCAACTCTTTTGTGAACACATGCATTTCTTCATGATAGACAGGAATTGCAGAGTTCTGGGTCACGGTACTTTTCATTTTTATTTTCAGGTTTTATATAAAGGACGGTTACACTGACCTCCAAACAGGTGTCACTAAATCCCACTCCAACCAGACATTGTGGTGGGAGTTCTTGCACATCCTTGCCAGCCCTGGATATTATCATCTTTTTTGAGTTTTTTTGCCAAGCTAATGGGAAAAATAAAAAGGCATTTCAATGTTATTTTAATTTACTGTGTTAATTTCTAAGGCCGTTGTAACCAATTATCATACACTGGCTGGCTTTAAAAAGCCCAGAAACTGGCCCCTGGGTGGCTCAGTCGGTTAATCATCTGACACTTGATTTCGGCTCAGGTCATGGTCTCGGGGTCAGTGTGGAGTGTGGAGCCTGCTTAGTATTCTCCCTCTCCCTCTGCCCCTCCCCCTTTACTTGTGCATGTGCACGCTCTCTCTCTGCCTGTCTCTCAAAACAAAACCAAAAAACCGAGAAACTTATTGTCTCACTGATCTGGAGACTAGAATTCTGAAATCAAGTTGCCAGCAGGGCCATGCTCCCTCTGAAGCCTGTAGGGGACCATCCTTCCTTGCCCCTTCCTAGCTTCCAGTGGTGGTCGTCCACCTTTGGTATATGGTTCCAATTCTCTGTCCTCACGTGGCATTCTCCCTGTGTCCTGGTATTACATGGCTCTCTTCTTATAAGGAGGACGCTAGTCATATTGGTTATGGGCCCACCCTACTCCAGTATGACCTCATCTTAACTAATCACCCCTGTGACAACCCTGTTTCCACATTCTGAGATACAGGGCATTTGGATTTCCACATATTTGGGGGGAAGGGGGACACAATTCAGCCCATGGCATTTACCTTCCTCTAATTCCTAGGGACATTGAACTTCTCTTTCCACGTTTACTAGAAATTTGGATCCTTTCTTCTGCAAGTGGCCTTTCCATATTGGTTGCCCAGTCTTTTATTGGGCTGTATGTCATTTCCCTATTTCTTTCAGTATCATTGATCTTTTTCACAATGAACCTGTTATATGTGTGGCAAAGGTTTGCTCTCAGCTCATCACATGTGCTCTCACTTTGGTTTTGGTGTCTGTCTTGACATCTCTGACACAAAGCTCCCATGTTTCCCTCTTGCTCCCCTGGCTCAGCACCTGTCCTTCCTCCTCCCTCCCTTCCCGTGACTCTTTTCCCACCTCATAAATGGCACCATGTCCATCTCTACTCCAGCCAGAAGCATGACACCTCCTTTGATCTTCCTTCTCCCTCATCCTCTATATCTGACTTATCACCAAGCTCCACCAATTCAGCCTCCTAGTGGCTCAGTCAGTTGAGTATCTGACTCTCGATCTCAGGGTTGTGAGATGAAGCCCCATGTCGGGTTCCGTGCTGGGCATAGAGTCAGCTTGGGATTCTCTCGCCCTCTCCTTCTGCTCCCCCCACCTCGCATGCTCGCTCTCTCTTTCTCAAAAAAAATAAAAAATGAATAAACAAGTAAGTATAGTACTGAGTTATATGAAGTATACTGATGTGTATGTTTTTTAAAGATTTTTATTTATTTGTTTGACAGAGAGAGAGACAGCCAGCGAGAGAGGGAACACAAGCAGGGGGAGTGGGAGAGGAAGACACAGGCTCCCAGCAGAGGTGCCTGATATGGGGCTCGATCCCAGAACACAGGGATCACGCCCTGAGCTGAAGGCAGACGCTTAACGACTGAGCCACCCAGGCGCTCCCTAATGAAGTATACCGATGTGTATTAAAGAAAAACAAAGCAGAATAAGGGACAGAGAGGAGAGAGGAGCTATTTTGGGCAGGAGGGTCAGAGAGGGCCTCTATAAGAAGGTGACATTGGAACAGAGCCCTGAAGGTAGTGAAGAATGAGCACTCCAGGCAAAGGCCCAAGCTGGGGACAGACTTGAGTGATATAAGTGGGGACTCACTGGCAGAGCGTACTCTAAGGTGTGGGATTGGGTTACATCATCTCTGGGATGAGTTTCAATAGAGAAGAGAAGGGATCCAAAGAACATGTGAAGGAGTCCATCATGCTCCATGTTCCCCAAAGCCCATATCGCCCAGGTCAACTCTCACTGAGAACCCCAACCCCACATGGTTCTGAACATCCCCTAATTTGCCCCAGCCTCACGTCTATTACCCTTATCATACCCTGGACCCTGTCCTTAGCAAGTACAGCACGTCTTACAGAACTTCCATGCCTAACATCCCAGTCTTGGACCTCCACCTCCAACTATATTTCTAGCTCTTTCTTTTTAGTCTCCTGATAGGAGACTCTCTTCCTCACGTTTGGGATCCCTAAGCCACTGGTCCTCCATCTTTTAACTGGTCATCATCTCCTTCCTATCCTCACGTGTCTCTTTTCCTAGATTAGATTTGTGGTCCATCATTTTGATCCATTCCCTGCTGAGCAGCTGAATATGGCTCAACCATGCTGAATGTTCTCATTTTGGCTTCATCACACAAATCTCCAGTAGGTCCTATGTGTGATGAAGTCAAAATGAGAACACTGCTGCTCAGAAATCCAACATCCACCCAAAATGCTGATCCATTTTTTTTCTCCCACCTCTCTCAGAGATAGAGAAGTAATCAGTCATAAACACAGGTTCCTTCTTGGCACTGGTTACGTAGACATTTTGTCTAGATGAAGGTTGTCGGGGGCTAGGAGATCTGAGGGCTGTCTACCCATCCTGCGTTGGGAAGTGCTGAGGCAGAGAGCCAGAGCTTTGGATTTGCACAAGCTGGGCGATGAGACTAGAGGGGGCCCTGAGTGGAGAAGGGCATGGTATCTATTCATCAACAGTAGCTTGGAAAGAGAAGAGACAAAGTGTTAGGCTTCACCTGGGGTGGGAAGGGGAGATTATATCTGGGGGTACAGATGGAAAAAGAGGGTTGGGATGAGTTTGGTGGACCGAAGGAGTTGGAATCCTCTCTGGGTGCCTGGCCTCCACAAGAGAGCTGAAGCAACTTCTGGGACCATGAGACACCCACCACTTTTCACCTGTGTCAGGGAAGATGGTGTGCCATCTTGCACTCAGAGGAAGGTCTCTCAAGACCAGCCGCCCACACATTACCCACTAGCTGCCCAGCTAATGATGTCTTTCTGTCTGGAGGCCTCACTTGGGGCATCCAAAGTATTCCGTGTGAACAATGACCTTGTCAATAGCCCATGACGTATGTAAGCACTCCCCCGAACAGACAGGGTCTCTGGACACCTGGGGGGGTATGGGGCTCATGGTATTGGAAAGCCCCTACCACTTGTTTTGGGGGGCATCTATCCAGAACTAGCCTGGGATGATTCCCCTTTGTGGAGACAGTGGTGATACCTACTTCCAATATCCTAGCATTTCAGGGCCTTGCTCTTTTTTGGGAAAGACACCAATGATATTTAAGTCTTTCCCCAAGTGGGGTGTGGTAGGGGAGGCTTCTAAGCCCTCTCTGCGCACAGGGTTTCCTGAATCCACTCGCTTAACTCTATCCTCATTGCCACTTCCCTTTGCTTATCCTCTCTCCCATGGCTTGCTCACCGGTCCCTCTGGCTGACAAAATCACCCTCACCCCGATCCATCATCTGAAGCCCAGTTCTGGTTACATCACTCCCTTGTTTTCCATCAGGGTTGGCAAACTTCAGCCTGTGGGCCAAAGCGAGCCTGTTGCCTGTTTTTGTATAGCCCCTGAGCTAAGACTGGTTTTTACATTTTTAAGTGGTTGGAAAAAACTCAAAAGAAGAATGGTATTCCATGACATATAAAAGTTATATGCAATTCGGGGGGCACCTGGGTGGCTCAGTCGGTTAAGTGTCTGACTCTTAATTTCAGCTCAAGTCATGATCTCAGTGTCCTGAGATCGAGCTCCACATCCAGTGTGGAGATTCTCTCTCTCCCTCTCCCTCTGCCCCTTCCGTCCCCTTCTCCCACCCCTGCTTACACATGTGCTCACGCTCTCTCTCTAAAAAAAATAATAATAATAAAAATTAATTAAATAAAATAAAAAATATTGCTTTAGGAATTATATGAAATTTGAATGTCAGTGTGCATAAATAAAACTTTATTGGAACACAGTCACACTCATTAGTTTCTGTATGATATGGCTTCTCTCCGGCTACACCAGACTGTTGTGACAGTCTAAAATACCTACTATGTGGCCCATTACATAAAAAGCTTGCTAACCTCTCCTTTTGGTCACATACATATCCCCATTGCCTCCAGATTAAAACCCAAACAGCAAACTCTTTAACATGACCTTCAAAGTCCTTCATCTCCCAGTTCAACTTCCAGAATGTTAAACTTCTAGCAATTTCACAAATTCTGGGATTTGTCCCATTTTTAAAATACCCTTGCTCGCCTTCTCTGCTTGGCCAAATTATACCCGTACTTTCAGGTTCTGCCCTGGTGTCACCTCCTCCAGGGAGCCCTCTCTGACTCTTCCTGGGGCTGATTAAATGTCTCTCGGGTGAGTTCCCGCAGACCCCTCTATCACACCACCTGCCGCAGGGCAGGTCTGTGGGAGCTTAGCAGCTGCAGAGAAGCCAAATAAGCTCATGACTTAGAAGTGTCAGTCAGGTTGGTCAATTAAGGGATTGGTGATGACCTGCAAGAAAAAATTCAGTAGAACTGAGAGCAGAAGCCAGGCTGCTTTGGGGAGGAAGTGGTGTATCAAGAAACTGAGGCAGTCGGTATAGACAGCTCTTTCAATAAGTGCTTTGGCTTAGGAGGGGAAGAGGCTAGTTGCTGGAAAAGGACTCAAGGTGGAGGGAGGGAGGGAGGGAGGCACGTGAGGACTCTTGTTTGTTCTTGGCAAGGAATCAGCAGGGAGACATCAGAGAAGCCCGAGAGAACATCAAGGAGCCGAAGGTGGAATCTGGTTTGGGATCCCGCACGGTGGGGAGGATGGCCTTAGGCGGTGCCTTAGTCAACTCCGCTGCTAGGACAGCATACCATAGACTGGGTGATTTTAAACAACAAACATGTATCTCTCGTGGCTCTGGAGGCTGGGACTTCAGGTTGCACACTGTCTCGCATGGCAGAAGGACGAGAGATCCCTCTGGGGCTCTTTTATAAGGACACTAATCCCATTCATGCTGGCTTGGCCCTCATGACCTAATCACCTCCCAAAGACCTCACCTCCTAATACCATCACACTGGGCATGAGGGTTGAACAGTAGGACATTTGTTGGATACAAACATTCAGCCCCTAGCAGATGGAAAAAGGACGTGTCTTCCCCTTGGAGGCAGTAAGTGGGTGCAGTGGGGGGGGCACCTGGATGGTAGGATGATGGGAGAGTCCCTGTCTGAAGGGGAGGTCAGAGGTGGAGCGGGCAGGGTGAGTCGATAAGGAAGATGGAGTGCTCGGTGTGTAGTCCCGGCCTTTCTACAGTTGACGTCCACCAATTAACGGCACCAGACTCTGGTGACACGGTTTTCTCCAGCAGAGCTGAGGGCCCCGGTGTCCCCAAGGAGTGGGAGAATGATCAGACTGCCCGAGTGGGGGTTCCCAGGCAGGTGCAATAGAGAGACAGCTCAAGAGAAGTCAGGAGGTTATCGAGAGAGTGGTCAGGGTGGGGAATTGTGGCATCCCCGCGGGAGGGGGAAGGAAGTGAAGACAGGAGGAGTGGAGCCAAAGACCATCTTGAGGTAAAGAACAGGAAGTGTGAGCTCAGCAATGAACCAACAGCTGGAGGGGAGGGGCCGCAGTGAGAGAAAGGGCTCCGGGATGTCACAACTCGGGGTGAGGTCCACAGTTTGGCGCTGTGGAAGGAGGGAGATGGAATGATGAGGCGAGAGGGAAGGCCAGGAGCTGAGCACACAGGCCGTCTGTTGTATGGCCCCCCCACATGTGGGCACCCAGACAGCACAACAAAGGAGGGCCTGGGGAGGAGAGGAAAGAGAAAGCAAGTCTGGGCCCAAAGTTGCCGTGAGGGGGTGAGGCAAGACTTTCAGAGGAGACAGGGTTTTGACCAGACACTAAAGGATAATGGCCTGGAGGGAGCCTCAGGCCGGTGCACCAGGGGTAAAGAACGAGGGCAAAGGAACACTGGGGAGGGGCGAGGGGAGGTGGTGACCTCACAGAACAGCCCAACCTCTGTTCAAACAGAGGCTCCAAACTGCTGGCCTACAGGCCAAACCCTCACCCCCATGCTTTGCTTGCTCCGAAAAAGAAGTCAATATGAAAACTATCAGGAGGTTTCTCACGAAGGTTCGGATGCGGGTCTCCTTCTGTTTGTTTTGGTCTGAGATAGAATTCCCATACCATGAAATTCTCCATTTTAATGTGTACAACTCACTGGTTTCTAGTACATTTGCAAGGTTGTACAACTGTCATCATTACCTAATTCTAGAACACTTCTATCATCCCCCAAAGAACGCTGGTTCCCATTAACAATCATTCCCGCTCCCCCCTGAGCCCCAGCAACCGACCAATCATCTCTCTCCATGGATTCACCTGTTGTGAACATTTCATAGGAACGGAATACAATAAATGGCCTTTCGTGTCTGGCTTCTTTCACCAAACATAATGTTCCCAAGGCTCATCCATGTTGTGGCATGTTTCAGTACTTTGTTCCTGTCTACAGACGAATCCTATTCCATTGGATGGACATACCACATGGTGTTCGTATAGTCATTCCTTGACGGACTTTCAGGTTGTGTCCACTGTTGGACATTATGAATATTGCTGCTGTGAACATTCATGTGCAAGTTTTTGTGTCAACTGTTTGCAATTCTCTCACCTACATACCTCGGAGTGGATTGCTGGATCATGTGGTGACTCCATGTTTCAGTTTCCGAGGAATGGTCAATGGTTTCAACAGCCCCGCACCATTTTACATTCCCACCAGCAGGGTGGGAGGGTTTCTTGCCTCTCTTGAAACAACTGAAGACCTGACGGGACTAAGTCCACATTGTAAAGCCGGCTCAGGACACATGGGCTCTCCAGCTTGTCAATTTCATCACCACACACAGTGGGCACATGGGCATTTACCCTCCACCATTAGTCCTTCACACTTCATGCATTTTCCTTACCTGCCAGGCCCCGGAGTTAGACCCTAGGCTGTGTAATGAGAAGAGCAACAAGAGTGTAGGCAATTTTGTTGACCAAGAACCAGCTTTTGAAAGGACCAAGTAAGAAGGTTTGGGAGGGTGGAAAGCAGGGTTTGTTAAGACAGGACAGGAATGACAGAGTGGTGTGGAGAAAAGAGATGACCAGAGTTGCTGATCTTTTGGGCAGTGACCAAGAATAAGAGGTATGGCGAGAGGAGACCGGGCCCCTCCCGCGGTGGTCCTGGTGGACAGGGAAGACCAGGTCTCCAGGCCCTGCATCCCAGTGACTTAGCATCTCCAGGGAGAATTTGTCTCAATCTAGATCAGCACTGTCCAATAAAGAGAGTTATGAGCCATATATGTTATCAAACTATTTTTATCTTTGTCATTGAGTCTAAATGGTATCTTGCTGTGGTTTTAATCTAAGTGAGGTTAAGCATCTTTTAATATATTTAAGAGCCACGTTAATTCCTTTCCTGTGAACTCTTTGTTCACATCCATGACTGCTTTTCTATAGGATTTTAGTCTTGCACTTTGATTTATAGGCGTTCTTTTTATGCTACGGAACTTTGTCTGCATATGTGTTGCGTATATTATTGTCCTGTTTATTGTCTTTTGATTTTGTTATTTGCTCCATGGAAAATTTTTTAATTTTTATTGTGGTCAAAGTTGATGACTTCTGAGTTTTGAGTCATGCTTAAGTAAACCCACTCTGCTGCAGGATTATAATTTTTTTTATCTGATACTTTTATGATTTCATATTTTAGATTTATATCTTTGAGCTGTTTGAAGTTTATTTTAATGTAAGTAATGCAGGAAGGATACAAATGCATTTGTTTCCAGATGACTACTCAATATTCCCAGAATGATTTATACTCCACTATTTCCTGTGTGTATTGGGGTCTGTTTCTGGACTTTTTATCCTATTCAGTTGACCTGTCTCTTTGTGTTGCCCCAAAAAAGGATTTTTATTTTTTTACTTTATTATTTTTTAAAGATTTTATTTATTTATTTGACACAGAGAGAAAGGGAGAGCACAAGCAGGGGGAGCAGCAGGCGGAGGGAGAAGCAGCTCCCCGCCCAGCAGGAAGCCCAATGCAGGGCTCAATCCCAGGACCCTGGGATCATGACCTGAGCCGAAGTCAGACGCTCCACAGACTGAGCCACCCAGGTGCCCTCAAAAAGGGATTTTTAATTACAGTAGTTTTACAGTATTTTCTTTTAAGATTTATTTATTTATTTGAGAGAAAGAGACCAGGGGTTAGGGCAGAGGGCGAGGGAGAGAATCTCGAGAAGACTCCCCACTGAGCATGGAGTCTAGTGAGGGGCTCTATCCCACGACCCTTAGATCATGACCAGAGCAGAAACCGAGAGTTAGATGCTCAACCGACTGAGCCACCCAGGCACCCCTACAGTATGTTTTAACTCCTGGTCGGGCTGACCCCCCCCATCTTACTCTTCTTAAGAATTTTCTTTGGGACGCCTGGCTGGCTCAGTCAGTGGAGCATGAGGCTCATGGTCTCTGGGTTGTAGGTTCAAGCCCCACATTGAGTGTAGAGATCATTTTTTTAAAAAGAAAAGAAAAGAAAAGAAAAAGAGGGACACCTGGGTGGCTCAGTCAGTTAAGCGTCTGCCTTCAGCTCAGGTCATAATCCCAGGGTCTTGGGATTGAGTCCTACATTGGGTTCCCTGCTCAGCGGAGAACCTGCTTTTCCCTCTCTTGCTCCCCCTGCTTGTGCTCTCTCTCTTTCTCTTTGACAAATAAATAAAATCTTAAAAAAGAAAAAAAGTGGGGGCATGGAGGCGTAGGGGTGCCTGGGTGGCTCAGTCAGTTAAGCACCTGACTCTTGATTTCGGCTCAGGTCACGATCTCCGGCTCATGAGATCAAGCCCCACATCAGGCTCTGTGCTCAGCTCAGAGTCTGCTTGAGATTCTCTCTCTCTCTCGCTCTGCGCCTCCCCCCTCTCACACTTGCTCAAGTGAGCTCTCTCTCAAATAAATAAATAAATAAAAGAATTTTCTTACTCTTAAAAACCAGATTTTCTGTTTCTTTTGGGGAGCCCACATTAAATTTTTAAATTAATCGAGGAAGAATTGATGTCTTTCTAATATTTATTTCCCTCGTTTTCTGACACAAAGCTACCACACCATATAATCTATTCTGCTCCTTCCTTTCTTTCACTCAACAATATATCCTGGAGATCTTTCCATCTCACTTCACAGTTTCCTTATTCTTTTGCACAGCTGCATAGAATTCCACTGGTAGGTGTACCTTAGTGTGTTGGCAGGTCCCCTATAGATGAACACTTACCCTTTGCACCTTTTGCTATTACAGACACAACTCATTTTGTGCACACACACACCACTCCACCCCAGGGACTTTGTGCTCCTTTCCTCCCACCCCATATTCACATGGCTCACCTCCTCACCTCCTTTCTTCTCCAGGAAGCTCATCTCGGCCACCTGGAACTCCCAAGCTCCCTACTCAACTTTTTTCTGTTAGCAGTCAGCACCTTCTAACACGTTATAGCATTTACTTTTACAATTACATTTTCTATCTGCTTCCTACCACCAGATTGGAAGGGTTTTGGTTTTGGTTTTGGTTTTGTTTTGTCCAATTTGTTTACTCATTTGTATTCTTGGCATACAGAAGAGAATCTGATGCAGAATGAATAAGCTCTCAGTAATAATTGCTGAAGGAATGAATGAATACACAAACATATTGGTAAGATAAATTCCCAGAACTAGAATTTCTGGGTCAAAAGGTAAATCTTCCATTATTTTCAAACTAATCTTTTTATATATAATAAGGATACTGATTTTTTTTTTTTAAGACAGGGAGAGAGGTGGGGAGGAGAAGCAGAGAGAAAGGGGGAGAGAGAATTTTAAGTGGGCTCCATGACCAGCGTGGAGCCCAACACAGGGTTTGATCTCACACCATGAGATCATGACCTGAGCCAAAATTAAGAGATGGATGCTTCACCGACTAAGCCACCCAGGCGCTCCTAGCTATTGATTTTTTAAAATTTTTTTTAAATTTTTAAGTAATCTCTACACCCAATATGGGGCTCAAACTCACAACCCCAAGATCAAGAGTTGTGTGCTCCACCAACTAGCCAGGCACTCCAAGCCTATTGATTTTTGCTTGCTAAATTTGTACTTAGACACCTACTGAATTTTTTCTGTGCTGCAGATTTTTAGTTGAATTTCTTACATTTTCTAAAATATAATTGTATCATATTGTCTATAAATAATAATTATAGGGAAGCCTGGGTGGCTCAGTCAGTTAAGCCTCTGCCTTCATCTCAGGTCATGGTCCCAGGGTCCTGGGATCGAGTACCACATGGGGCTCCCTGTTCAGCGGGGAGCCTGCTTCTCCTCCCTCTCCCCCCTGGCTTATTCTCTCTCTCTCTCTCTCTCTCTCACTTACTCTCTTTCTCTCAAATAAATAAATAAAATCTTAAGAAATAGTAATAATAATTAAATCTCCTCTTTTTTAATCACTAAACCTCTTTTTTGTTTGTTCCTTTGTTTATTTATATTGGCAAGTGTCTCTGGGACTATTTTAAATAAAAGTGATGGTATTGAGTACCTTTGTTTTGTCCTGACTTTAATGAGAATGCTTTTAGTATTCTAGTATTTTACCCTTACAAAGTGGCTTTTTGGTTTAAAGGGTGTGTGGGTGGGTGTGTGTAATTGTATTTTAAGAGCATATCCTTCCCTTCCCATTGTTTAGAGATTTTCATTTTTAAATTAGGCATGGATTTTGACTTTTACCAAATACCTTTGCAGCATTATGTAATAATCATGCAATTTTTCTAAGATGGTTTTTCAATAGGGTGAATAAGATCAACAACATTCCTATTATTGATCCATTCTATATTCTTGGTATGCCCAAACTCGGTTGTCATACATATATTTTTTATGTGTTGCTAGATTTTACTTGCTAAAATTTGGCTTACAATTTTTGCTGTACATTCATAAATGACACTAGTCTGTAGTGTTCCTCCCTGTGCTACCTTTGACAGATTGGGGTATTGATATGTAATATTCATAAAAGGTATTTGGAAGAGTTGCCTGACAAAGTGGTTATGAGGCTAAATTCTGGAACCAGGTTCAAATTTGGGTCTGCCCCTTATAATTATGTAGCCCTGGGCAAGTGATCTAATTCTTTTTTTTTTTTTTTAAGATTTTATTTATCTATTTGACAGATACAGAGCTCTGGATGCACAAGAAGGGGGAGCGGCAGGTAAAGGGAGAGGGAGAAGAAGGCAGAGGGAGAGGGAGAAGCAGGCTCCCTGCAGAGCAGGGAGTGGGATGGGGGCTCAAGCCCAGGAGCCCCCCAAGCCAAAAGCAGATGCTCCACCGACTGAGCCACCCAGACACCCCAATTTAACTCCTTTTGCCTGAGTTTTTTTATCTCTAAAATGGAGACAAAGATCTATCTTCTTCACAGGATTACCTTGAGAATTGAATCAATACAGCAGGGCTGAAGCTGCCACTAGGGACTCAATAAAAGTAGGGATTTTTTTTTTCTTTTCTAGGAACTTAAAGCATTTGAGCGACATTTTTAGTCATAGCTCCTTAAAATGTTGGTTGAATTCACCCGAGGACTTGTTTGACCCTTGTGCTTTTCTTTTTTCCTTTGTGGGTGGGAAAACCACTCCCTGATAACACTTTCATTCTTTGTATGGGATATTTGGTCTGTTTCAAATGTAATTGTCTTCTAAGATCGATTTTGGTAATTTATGGCTTCCTAGCAAACCATCCATTTAATTCAGGCTTTCTCATTTATTTGCATAATAATCAATTCTTTGAAGGTTTTTTTTGTTTTTGTTTTTGCTATATTTCTTCATTTTCATATCTTATTTTGTTTGGAATGGTCTTAAGATCCTCCCTTCCTTCCTTCTATTCTTTCTTTCTCTTTCTTCTTTCTTTCTTTCAAGTAGGCTCCACACCCAGAGGGGAACCCAGTGCAGGGCTTGAACTGACCCTGAGATCAAGACCTGAGCTGAGATCAAGAGTTGGATGCTTAACTGACTAAGCCATCCAGGTGCCCCAAGAAACTATCTTCAATACTTCAAAAAAGTCCAAACACTGTAGATTTGTACTAATTAACAAAACTAGCAAGTCTCCTGCTTCGGGCTAAAATGCTACCACCCCATTGAGGTAATGGTGGTTATCTCCTGCTAATCCCAAGCACTAGTGGTAGGTCAGGGTTATAATTTAGTTACCAATTAAAGGCACATGTCCTCAGTAGATACCACTTTTCAAACCACGGATCTGTGGCGAAGGTGACAATGGTGGGTCACAAAGCGTCCTTGGTCAATGACCGTGGTCAGTAACAATAAAGTGTGTTAGGAAGTATCTTCTTCTCACTCTTTGCTGGTTTGTGTTAATCCTTGTCAGCTTGGACAGAAAAGCCTTAACTAGTTTAGCAAGAGAAGGGTTCACTGCTTTTGTCCTGGATTGCCCGTAGCTGTTGTTTCTAAGTTCTGAGAGTTCAGTTACCATGGCAACTGTGTGAGTGAGCCCCAGAGAGAGCTGTTTGTTAACTTTGAACAGGGTGAGCCTGGAGGAGGTAGGAAAGAATGGAAAGGGGCTGGTGTGACCCATTCATTCATTCGCCTGGCATTGGGGATGCCCATGTGAACAAGACAGACAAAAACCTGTCAAGACTTACAGATTGTAAGAGTCAGGTAGATCCATATTCAACTGCCAGCCCTGCCTCTTAATAGCTGTGTGATGTCTGTCATCTGTCGGCCTGGTCACTGAGCCTCCCTGAACTTCCTCCGCAAAATGGAGCTATTAACATCTGCTTTGCGGGTGGCTGAGGTAACTTCTGCGAGGCTGCTGGACCTAGAGTCTGTGCTGAATAAATGTTGGTTCCCTTCCTTCCAGTCACAACCCAGCCATTTATAGGTTCTGTGACTTGGGAGAAGGTGTTTATCTGCTTGGAGATTCCATTTCCTCATGGATGATTTCTAAAGTCCCTTCTGGCTCTGGGGGCCTTGGATCCTGAAGGGTTAAATATGGAAGTTTGCTTCTCCCAGCTCCTTTCTTCCCAAGCAGAGCAAACCCGACCTCCTGGAAGTACAGGCTCCCTCTGACGACAGCAACCCCCAGCCGCAGGTTTTCCAGGGCAGGGCTGATTTCAGATGTGAATCCCATGCTTGTCAGACCAGATTTCCTGGTTTGGGGTTTGGGCAATCCAGTTGTTCTAAACTGATCTTGCAGGGGACACATCCCTTTGCTTCTCTTGGGTCCTCTGCTCCCAGACGGACCGAGACCGCTGGGTCTGAGTGGAGGACAGCAGTGGGAGTCAGCACAGGGGACCCCTGGGAGCTATAGAGCCTAGCATTAGCTTCTTCACGCGTTCTGTTTGTGTGTTTTATTAAGGTAAAATTCACATAACATACAGTTAACCATTTTAAAGTGTATCATTTGAGGGCACCTGGCCAGCTCAGTCCTTAGCGCATGCGACTCTCAATCTCAGGGTTATGCGTCCAAGCCCTGCACTGGGCACAAAGCCTCCTTTAAATAAATAAATAAATAAATTAATTAATTAATTAATTCGGTGGCGTTTTGTGCATTTTAAGTGTTGTGCAGTCATCACCTCCATCTCGTTCCAAAACATTTTCATCAGTGTCCCAGGAGATTCTGTGCCCATTAACTAATCACTCCCTGCTTCCCTCTCCCCTCAACCCCTGACAACCGCTAGTCCGCTTTCAGTCTCTGCTGATTTACATTTACCTGTTCTGGATATCTTGTATGAATGGAATCATAGGCTATGTGGCCTTTTGTGACTGGCTTCTTTCACTTAATATGTTTTTGAGGTTTCCTTTTTATGGCTGAATCATATTCCAGGGCATGGACGTCCCACCTTTTATACGTCCACTCATCCATGGACGGATGTCTGAGTTGTTTCCACCGTTGGCTGTGGAGAATAGGGCTGCTGTGAACATTCATAAGTATTTGTTTGAAAATCTGTTATCAATTCTTTGAAAGGGTCTGCACTCCTGTAGGATTGCCAGTCTGTCCCGCTGGGAGAACTGTCTCTGCCTTCTTCACTGGCAGGTGCAGGGATCAAAGTGTGGGAGTAGAGGAGAAAGAGTCGCAGGAGTACTAACAACTCCCAAATTTACATCAGCAGCCTGTTAAACATCTTTGTGTAGCTAACGGACACCTACACCTTCACACACCCCAAACCGACCCCTCGACCTCCTCCCCAAACGGCCGCACGTGCCGCCTCCGCCATCAGGCAGCCGCTGATCCCTCCCTCTTGCTGAGGCTCAAACCCCACAGTCACCCTGGGCTCCTCTCTCCCTCTCACTCTCCCTCTCCCTGGGGAATCCAAGCTGGCCTTCAAAAGACACCCAGAATCTGAACCCCCCCCATGGCCACCACGGCCGCCACGCAACAGCAGCCCCAGGCGTCGTCTGCTCTTCTCACCCTTCCCCTGCCCCTTCCGTCTGGGCTCAGCCTGGCAGCGCAGTGCACCTGCGGACGTCGGATCTTGTCGTTCTGCTGAAGACTCGGCGGCTCCTCTTACTCGGAGCTCCCCAGCGGCCGGCAGTGCCCCGTACGGTCTGGCCACCCTAACCCTGACTTCCTGTCCCTGCTCGCTCCTCCACAGCCCCTGCAGGGCACGGCCGTCTGCCCGGCTTTGCACTGGCCTGGGCAACTCTGGCTTGAGATACTAGCACGTCTGTCTCCCTCCCCTCCCGCAAAGGCTCACAGGCCGCCTTCTTAATGAGGCCTGCTCTGACACTCTATCTAAAATGACCCTCCAGCCCACCCCCCCTGCAGCCTCCTCCCACATCTTCCTCTCCTTGTTTCCACCAGGGCATTTATCACTTGCCAACCGGTGCTGCATTCATTTGTTTTGTCTACTCTCTCTCTCCCCTGCCTGAGTGTGAGCCCGCAGAGGGAATGGGTCTCCGTGTGTTTTTTTCCTTGATCTTGTCCGAATGCCTACAAAGCGCCTGGCACATAGTAGGTGCTTCGGGCACATTTGTTGAATCAGTAAACTGTACTAACGGCGGTGACCATTCATTAAGCCTACTACGTGCCACATCCTCTACAGACTTCTCATGTAAACCTTGTAAACGAGGTAGAATTTTTTGCTTTCATCTTACCGCGGAGGAACCAGAGGCTCAGGACACTGTAGGTGGCTGCCCCCAGGTCACACGGTTAGTGCGGCAGAGAAGGGTTTGAATTCAGGTCTGTCTGCCTGACTTTGGAACTGTTGCTTCTTTCTCCTTTGCCCGGTGGTCACTGCAGCTGTATTTAACATGGCTCACTCACTCACTCACTCACTCACTCACTCATTCATTCATTCATTCATTCGGTATTTCCCAAAACTCTTCCGGCTCTCCTGCAGCAAAATGCCAGGCCTGTATTGCTCACCCTGCACCCTCACCCAGATGGGTCACAGATCCTGCCAGGAGGAGCTCAGGTCCCACAGCCTGGGCCACAAGTGTCCTGGTGAGCTTTGCAAACCGAACAAGGGGGATCCCTCTGCCCAACAACTCCTCATTAGCTCCACTCAACAGGAGTCCTTTTGAGCTGATGTCCCTCATTTAGAGCAGTAACAAAACCGCTTGCCATGCTATATCCCCTGACCCCCCAGCCCGCGTGAGGCCAAAAGTGCGCATCCCGCAGCATCCTGCACCTCCCCAGGCAAACAAGCCCGAAGGAGGGAGGCCGTGGGTGTGGGTACAGGCCCAGGGCCAACCAGACCAGAGCACAGGCTGAGAGGCGGGAATCTTAGAAGGAAGTGGGCAGGGGGAGTGCTCGGTCTGGAGCAATCACAATTGCCAAATGGGAAAGACGCCAGCCCCAGATGCCCTCCTGGGGCTTCCTCTCCCTTTTCTCAACCCCAGGGACTCACCTAGCATGGCTGAGCGGCTGAGTGGTGGGGGCCAAGAGGCCCATCTTCCTGCTTCCTTTCCTCCCCAAGCCCAGAACTCCACTCTCGGTCCCTCCCTCTGGCTGCCCTACTGTCTCACCCCCTTTTACCTTCCGCCCCCACCTCCCAAGGAAAGGGGGAGACCATTTGGCCAACTAATTGTCAACTGTCTTGGCACTTCATTTTATAAAATGTCACTAAGGAGTTTGAATTTAGATTGGGGTTTGAGTAAACATACATACTCTTGGTCATGCCCTCTGGGTGGTTTTCCTTTCATGTTTCATTTAGTGAAATGAAACACGTTTAGGAGAGCTTCCTCTGTGCCAGACCCTCAGCCAGGTGCTGGGGGCCTGAGAAGCTCAGGGTCTGCTGGAGAAGCTAAAAACACAATCTTAAACCACAGTGTAGCCATGGGAAAAGCTGGGGGCTCTGGGACTCCAAAGAAGTCTCTATGCAGCCTGGAAGGCAGGGGCTCTGCCCAGAGGAAGATGTGAATGACAGTAATATGATAATCAAATGAAGTTCCAGGCTCCGAAGCGGAGCTCATTGCTGTAATTATTAAGTGCCTACTATATACGGGACGCTATCACTCAGGGGTGTGGAGTCTACTGCCTAGAATCAAACCCAGGCCTCCCTTGGAGGGGAGGCCTGGGCGGCAGAGTGAATATCCTGTCCTTGAAACTGTACCACTGCGATTTAGAAAGGGTGCTCCCATCACAGAGAGGAGCCAACCGAGTCACAGAGGTGAGGCGCTCACTCCCCTAGATCACAGGCTGCCTTGGAGACAGGAAATTGGGCTTGACACTGCATCTGCGGCACTGAGGCACGAAAGACCTTTTAAAACTATCTGGTAGTAGGATATTTACTGGTATGCTAATACAGAAACAGGTTGCTAAAAAGGTATGTGTTGTATGACCCAATTTTATAAAATACTCAGGCACCTATACATCAACTTTTTACAAGACTGACACTGCTAGACTCCAAAATATTAATATATTAATAGTTACTATCTATAAGTTGTAGATTGCAGATGTTTGTAAAAGACTTTAGTACGTAGAATATTGGACATACACTAAAAAAGAGAATAAGATAATGAAGTTTCATCAGCCCAATAACCATCAAATCATCCCTGACCGCACCCATCCATAGCTCTATGACATATTCCGTGGAAGTAAATCCACACATCGTACCATTCCTTCTCTAAACATTTCAGTGCATGTCTCTCAAAATAAGACCTTTTTACTGTATTACTATATATATACACTACATATATATAAAACCACAATACCATTCAACTAAATAGATACATAATTATTCCTTTCAATTATCAAATGGCCAGGCAGTGTTCAAATTCCCACTAGTCTCATAAATAGCAGAGATGTTTCCTTATTACAGTGGTTTTTTTTTAATTGGGATAAAAATTAAAACTGCACTATGCAATTAGTTGAGATGTCACTTAGGTCTCTTTTATGCATGGTTTCCCCCTCCATGCCTTTTCATTTTCTTTGCAAACACATCTCTTGTCCTACCCTATCCCACAGTTTGGATTTTGCTGATTGCATCCCTGTGGTATAATTCAACCAGCTTCTCTGTCCCTTTGTATTTCTGATAAATTGATGGACTAACCTAGAGCCTGATGAGATTTAGATTAGCATTTTCTGGCAAGACTAATTCATAAGAGGTGTTGTGTGATTTCATTAGGAGGCAAATCATGTCTGGCTGTCTTTCTTCATGTGACGTAAGCGGCCATTGCTGTTCAATGCTTATATCCCTTAATTCATGAGGAGTTGCAAGATGAAGTCATCCTGTTTGAGCATTCTCTCTTCTACTAATACTTCCATGAAGAGAAATTTCCACTCATCCCTATTTGGTTCCTCCGAGGTACAAATCATAAAGGAAGGGCAGGATAAATGCCTCATTCTTGCCCTTTATTTACTGGTCTTCAAAATAATGAGTTGAATTTCCAGCACCCACCAAGGGTGACAACTTAATTTTTTAAATTATTATTTTTAGTGTCATTATGAACTCATGGATTTAAATATTTGATGTGCTTTTAGTCTGTTACAGTTACTATTCCTATTGATGTTCAAATCAACCCATCTTTGGTCTGTGGAAATCTCTTCAACTTGGCTCTGGGGTCCTTTCGACATCCTGTGAGTCTCGACAGCTTCTTTGCCAGATGATGTTTCAAGATGTTCCAAACTCCTCTTGTGTTCTGCTCCTTGGGTTCTGACCAGGAATCAGCCATTCTCTACGAAGCCCTGGTTCCTTTTGAGGGAAATGGTATTTAGAGATCACAAGCTGGGTGCTAGGGGTGTAATAGGCTTCTAAATTTTTTTTCTTTTTTTACTTTTTATTTTGAAATAATTTTAGACTTACAGAAAAGTTGCAAAAATAGCACAGAGTTCCCGTATATCCTCTTACCCAGCTTCCTCTCAGGTTAACTTCTTACATAACCATAGTAAAATTATCAAACCCCCCAAAATAACATTGGCACAATACTACTAACTAAACTACAGACTTTATTCAGATTTCATTAAGGTCCATTTTTCCATTAATGTCCTTTTGGTTGTTGTTGTTCTAAAACCCAATCCACATCAAACCTGTCATGTCTCCTTACTCTCCTCCAATTTGTGACAGTCCCTCCATCTTTCCTCACCTCTCGTGACCCTGACGCTTGAAGAGAACAGGTCAGGTGTTTTGCAGAACGTCCTGCACTTTGGGTTTGTCTTGTGTTTTCTCGTAATTCGATGAGGTTGTGCCTTGTCGGGAAGAATAAGACAGGAGCCGCCCTCTTCTCAGGCTCCAGGGGGTACATGATGTTGATATGTCTTATTTCTGGGATACTAAGCTAATCATTCGGTTAAGGTAGAGTCCACCAGCTCTCTCCATTGTCCAGTTAGTATTTTCCCTTTGTAGCTAACAAATATCTCGGGGCAGGGGTGCCTGGGTGACTCGGTTGGTTGAGGGTCCGACTCTTGATTTCAGCTCAGGTCATGATCTCAGGGTTGTGGGACCAAGGGCTCTGCACTCAGCAGGGAGTCTGATTCTCTCTCTCTCTCCTTCTCCCTCTGCCCCTCCCCACTCACACACACTCTCTCTCTCTCAAATAAATCAATAACTCTTTCAAAAAATATATCTTGGGGCGCCTAGGTGGCTCAGTCAGTTAAGCGTCTGCCTTCAGCTCAGGTCATGATCCCAGGGTCCTGGGATGGAGCCCTGCATCAGGCTCCCTGCTCAGCATGGAGTCTGCTTCTCCGAGACCTCTACCTCTCCCCTGCTTGTGGGTTCCCTCTCTCTCTCTCTCTCAAATGAATAAAGAAAATCTTTTATAAATAAATAAATATGTGTGCATACGCGTGCATGTGTGTGTATATATATATGGGGAAATATTTCAGACCATGCAAATATTCTATTTTTCCTCAAAATTTGCCCACTAATTTTCACATCTATCAGCGGATCTTGCCTGCAAAGATTATTATTGTGGTGTTTCAATGGTGAGTTTCTGTTTCCCTTATTCCTTTCTGTATTTATTAATTGGAATCCTACTGCAGGAAAGAGCTGTCCCTTCCTCTCCCCTCCCTCCATTTATTTATTTATTCAATTATTCCTTTACATCGGTGTGCATTTGTAGGTATTTTATTCTGTGGGTTGTAAGCCAGTACTGCTGCTGGTATAATAGTCTTTGAATAAATGTTTCAGGGTGAAAGGAAGGCAAGCAGGGGAAAGAGGAGAAGACATTGCAAGTGGAACTTATCTCATTTCACAAATCTTGATCAGAACACACTATACAGACGAGGCACAGTGTTCCAGGCCATCCATGTGCTGGTGGCAGTGACTTTTCTACAATGCAAACCTGATTCTGTTGGAGAACACCCCACTGCCTGAGGTTTGGGGGGGGCTGGTTCGGTGTCTGATTGGCATCTCTCTTTCCTTAGGACTCAGCCTGGCCAGGACAGGCACACTGAATGCTGGTTTCTTGAAGTCAGATCTAGCCCCTCTTAAGCCTATAGCCCTACAAAGTTTCCCATCTCATTCAGTAAAAGCTGAAGGCCTTACAATGGTTTCAGAGTCTTCATACTCTGAGCCAGCCCTCCACCCTCCCTGCCCTCTTCTCTGTCCTTGGTTCACTTGACTCCAATCACATCGGCTATATTCAGTCGAGGCAGGGTCTTTGCTCTAGTCTGGACTGCTCTCCCCCCTAGGATGGCCAGTGCTCCCCAGTCCTTCTCCTTCAGGTCTCAAAGGTCACCCTTTGCAGGAGAACATCCCTGACCACCCTACCCCAAACAGCCGTTTTTCCTGCCACACTGCTCCTTCCTTCCCCTCATAGCACTATACATTTTTTCCTATTTGTTTTTTCATCTTCTTTTTTTTTTTTAAGATTTTATTTATTTATTCGACAGAGATAGAGACAGCCAGCGAGAGAGGGAACACAAGCAGGGGGAGTGGGAGAGGAAGAAGCAGGCTCATAGCAGTGAAGCCTGATGTGGGGCTCGATCCCATAACGCCGGGATCACGCCCTGAGCCGAAGGCAGACCTTAACCGCTGTGCCACCCACGCGCCCCTGTTTTTTCATCTTCTGCCTCTTTCCACCGGAATCTAAACTCTGGGAAATGCAGACGTACTACAGTGTGACAGTGGGAGGGGGACAACGACAGCACAATGTAAAAACCCAAATGGGCCGTCAGGGGGGCTCCCCAGAAGAGGTAGCCTCTAGATCCAAAGCTAAAGGTCATTTAGGTGTTAGTGGATGAAGCGTGTCAGGGAGAGATAAAGACTTTCAGGAAGCAGGTGAGTGAGAACAGGTCACCCAAGGGGGATTGTGAATGGCCAGGACATGGAGTCACCTCGTCACTCCAGCCAGGGTCCGTCCAGGGTCTCGTGTGTGCGGGGCCACTCAGCCAGGAGATACTCAGGGAAGTAGAGAGTGGCAAACAAAACCACACAGCCCCTGGAGTCACCAGGGAGATAACGAACTGGGTAAGGGAGTCAATGTTTGATTCCATGAAGATCAAGTGTTGGGAAGGAACAGAGGAGACTGGAACCAGAGAGGTCACCTTTAAGGTGGGGGCGGAGCCGGAGGGGGCGTGGCCCGAGGACTAGGTACACTCTCCTGTCCCAGCCCTCCGTGGGAAAAGCTAGGCATCGAGAACACCTCAGAGACCTGGAGGAGGGATGTGGAGCCAGATTTTGCTCTAGGACATGGAATTTGGTCTTCATTCCCTGGACAGAGAGCCACTTAGGGGTCTGAAGGCTAGAAATGACACTACATGACTCGCATTCTAGGGGAGAGTCCCTCGGCTCTCTTCTGAAGAAGCAGGGAGTCCATTCAACAATGCCTCATTTTTCAGCTTTTTTCTTTTCTTTTGAATTTTATTTCTTTTTTTTTTTTTTAAGATTTTATTTATTTGACAGAGAGAGAGCACAAGCAGGGGGATTGACAGACAGAAGGAGAGGGAGAAGCAGGCTCCCTGCTAAGCTCCATCCCAGGACCTTGAAATCATGACTTGAGCTGAAGGCAGACACTTAACCGACTGAGCCACCCAGGAGGCCCTTTTCTTTTCTTTTTTTAATATTTTATTTATTTATTTGAGAGAGAGAGAACAAGTGGGAGGAGCGGCAGAGGAAGAGGGACCCACCAGACTCCCTGCCGAGTTTGGAGCCTCTCCTGGGGCTCAATGCAGGGTAGATCCCAGGACCCTGAGATCACCACCTGAGCCGAAGTCAGGCATTTAAACGACTGAGCCACCCAGGCACCTTTCAACTTTTTCATAATTGCTGTTTCCCCTAAATCCTAAGGACTGAATAACCGTGGCATGGGTAGGAGGCTCCCGAAGTTTGCAGCCTCCCCTTTACTTGCTGACTCCCATGTTTGTCCTTCGGCTCCGTTTTTCTTCTTTGCATTTATCATAATTTATAATTATACATTTGTGTGAGTGTTTACTTGTTTATAATGTCTGAGCCATCGACCACTGTTGCAATTGTGGAGTATATACTTCCATTTGTTTCCAAAATAATTTTCCGTGAGAACAAAAATAATGCCTAATAGTTACAAGCCGTTAGTATGTGATGGGCATGATTCTGAACACTTTAAGGAGCATAAACTCATGTAAAGTTTACGGCTACCTTGCAAGGTTGCATTATTGTTTAATCTTCATTTACAGATGAAAAAACATGAGACCCTTAATATGTGGGATCATACTCCGCAGGCTATTCCCAAACCTTTTCTTATTCGATTATGTTTTAGAGGTCGCTTCTGGTTGGCATATATAGATAGCGTTTGCCCATTTTTCCTTGGATGTAATGTTCCTCTGAAGGACCAGATTTTTATTTTTCTTTACGTCCTATTGAATGATCCCCAGTGTTTTAGTGACTTCCCATTGTAAAGCTCTATTCCATTGTATATTAATCTTCCAATTTACATTAAAAAATATAAAGTCCAACTTTCTAAGTTAATGGGGAGAAATTGGGGAAACATTTACAGCAACCTCAGGTACCCTGGGATGGATTAGAGAGAAGCAGCAAGGGAGGGAGGCCTGGGATGGCCTTTCCTCCAGCCTGAGAAAATGTTCTGTGTTGCAAATCTGGCCTTTCTCTAAGGTTTAAAATTGTTCAAAGCCTTAAAGCCTGCCTCACCCAGTCCTGCTTTTCCCACAAAGACCAGAGCTGGAGTGTGTGATTGTCACAGGATCTCCTGGTCAGCCTGGAGTGATGTGCCCATGTTAGAACTTGGGGGACTTGTTTGCCTCTCTCTGAGGCCCTCAGTGGGCCCTGCATTCATTGCCTGCAGGCTCAGGTATAAGGTGCCCTCCAGGCTCCAGCCTTGTCCAGCCCTCAAGCCTCTTCTCACTCTCCCCCACCTGATCCCTCTCACAGCTCCCCTTTCTCCTTCTGGGCCCTGGAGCTCCCTCATCTCTACCCTCAGCAGGGCTGGACTTGACAATGGCTTGGTTCCTCTGCATTTCCTGCCAGACCACCAGCTCCAGGAGGCAGGGGCAGGCTCTGCTTTGCTCCTAGAGTTCCCAGCTCCTAGCACAGCCTCCAGCTAAGAGCATGAGATTGAAGAAATACTTGCTGAACAAATGGAAGCTTGTAGTGAGAAAATAGTGGAGAGTCATTACAGTGGTCAAGGAGAAAATTAAGGTAGGTCTGTGCTGGGTCAGTGGTGGGCAGTGGAGGTGGGCGTGGGTGGGGAAGAGAGATGAGCCCAGATGGGAGAGAAGATTTGCAGAGATAGAATTGAGGGTTTTTGGTTTTTGTTTTAGAGGGGTTTTTTTAATGAGGAAAAAATACACAATGGCCAGTCCACATGCTATTTGTCCTGGAGGGGTAACTCATCAGTGGGGCTGATTATTTAGAGCCACTGAAGGTTTTTGAGTAGAAGGGCAGTTGCTCTGTGATGGACACTGTTCTGCACGTTTTGCATATTGGAATTTGCTTCAGTCTGAAGGTAATGGGGGCCTGAGTCTGGTCTGGAGGGGAAGTCTGGAGGGCCCCCTCACCCCTTAGCCCACCTTGGTCGGCCCCACACACCGCCCCAAAATCCCAACAGGTGCGGCCACTTTGGAGCTGCCCTCATCTCTCAGGCTCATGCACGTGCAGATATGACTGATATTTCACCTGCAAAATCACAGTTGCTGTGACATGGCTGTTGCCATGGTAACAAGGTCGCTTTGGCAGTTTCCCTCAGACTTGCCTTCTGAACCACACTGGGAGGGAGAGAAGGCCAGTTTACCACCAGGCGGCCCATGGTCCCTGCAAGCCAGTGAGTGAAGGAAAGGCCCACCAGTCTATCCTAAATTCAAGTCACAGTGGAGTAAGACCACCTGTGTTCAAATCCTGGCTCCGAACACTTCTCGTCCTCAAGTTACTGAATTTCTCTGTGCTGCGTTTCCCCGGAGTAAAACGGGAGTGTGAGGGTTAAATGAGATTATACATGAAAAGCCTTTAGCATAGGGGCCCCTGGGTGGTGCAGTCAGTGAAGGTGAGGCGTCTGCCTTTAGCTCAGGTCATGATCCCAGGGTCCTGGGATGGAGCCCCATATCCAGCTCCCTGCTCAGCGGGGAGCCTGCTTCTCCCTCTGCCTCTGCCGCTCCCCCTGCTTGTGCTCTCTCTCAAATAAATAAAAAGAAGAAAGAAAGAAAGAAAGAAAGAAAGAAAGAAAGAAAGAAAGAAAGAAAGAAAGAAAGAAAGAAAGAAAGAAAAAAAAAAAAAAAAAAAAAAAAAAAAAAAAAAAAAAAAAAAAAAAAAAAAAAAAAAAAAAAAAAAAAAAAAAAAAAAAAAAAAAAAAAAAAAAAAAGACAGGCCTTTAGCACAAACCTGCTATGTGGTAACCGTTAGCTAATACTAAATCACCTCAGCGCCTTGCCTCCTCCCCCAACCCGAGTCCCCTGCAGAAGTTTGACAGGAGCCCACAGGCATCTTTACACACCGAAGCCACAGTGAGGTGCAGGACAGTCTTCTAGGACAGTCAAAAGAGCAGGCCTGAGATGAGGAAGGGGAAGGTGGGCCTTCTTATGTGGGCTTTAGCAGCTCCCTGTGGCAAGGCCAAGAGCTTCCTGGACGGTCGTGGGGCCGGCACAGCTTTGCCCAGACCTGCCGCTGGTCTTCTCGGCTGATGTTGGGTGGGCATGCAACTACATGATGATTATTCGCTTAAGGCATATCTTGGACACTCACTGGAGCCCCTTCACTCTTTCATTCTTTCATTCATTCGACTCAACATATGCTATGCTGGACATTAGGGAGCCCATGTGTAATGAGATGGTCCTGTCCTCAAGGAGCTCACGGTGCAGAGGAACCAGAAGAGCAAATAGGTGACTGATCTGGCAGCACCTGGGCCATCTGGCCTTGCCTGGGGAGACAGGTATGGACAGGGGCACCCCAGGTGGAAGGCCCTGCTGTGGCAAGGCAGGGAAGTGAGGACTTCAGTTTTGCTGCATCTTAAAGCCCATACCGGGATGGCTGAGGAACAGCTATCATGTGGCCCAGAGCTTTGCAGGCCACCTGAAAAAGGGTAGACTTCATCCAGAGGACAAGGGACTACTGTCTAGGGGTTTTAAGGATGGAATTTGCTTTTTCCAAAGACACAGGGTAGGGATGGATTGAAAAGGGAGAACTGGCAGTTGGGGGTGGCGGAGGGGAGGGGATTGGTGCTCTGTGGGGTGAGCTGGGACGAATGGTGAGACCTGGATCTGAGGGACATTTGGGGGTAGCATCCGTAGGACCTGGCCCTTGGCTGAGGTGATGGCAAGTTCCCAGAATGACAGTCAGGCCCCTGTGCTGATTCTGGTCCCTGCACTGAGAATACCAGGCCACTCAGCTGCCATGGGAGTTGTGCAAGACCTGCAAGGCACGGTGGGAAGCTCATTGCTTCCAGAGTCCACCCAACACCAAAGTGCAGCCTGGGTTTGGCTGAACAGCTGAATGACCAGTCTGTGTCCCCTCCTGCAGGAGAACATGAACCTGGCACAGCATAGATTCTATTCAGTAAACAGTAACTGGATTATGAATTTGTTATGACTGTGGGGAGCACGAACGATAGCCTCTGTTCACTCAGTCTGCACCCACTAAACACCTTGGGGACAGACCTTAGACATGACCATGAGTCTAGTCCTGAAACTGAATGAGGGAAGGACAGGGACATCAGGCAATAAACACCACAGGACTTGGGAAGAAAAGGTATTTCCTTCAGAGCTCTTCACAGTGCAAAGGTGTCAAGAAAAAAAAATCTTTCAGCCTATTGAGGGGCCAGGGTCTGGCTCCTTTCTCAGAGTCTACACTGAGGCTCACCATCATTTGGGAGGAACACCAACAGTGTCAGGCCATGTGACCTTTCTAAAAACAGGCCAGGGAGCTAATATTACCTGGAGATCCTGGGCCCTGACACACAGAAGGGCCCAGGACAGGACAGGGCCCAGAGCAGGCTGGCTTCCGGCATCTTCCACGGCCCACTTCCTGGCCCAAGGGAAAGAGGTGGTTGTTTTATTGGCTACTCCAGGCCCGGCCTGCTGCCTTTATCATGCAGCCTCCGCCCAGCCCAGGCCTCGTGCCAAAAGCCTCAGAATATTTAATGGCAGGAAGGCATGAAAGCCCGTGTGACTGGGTCTGTCCCAAGCTGAAGTGTTTCATGGCACGTTTGTACCCAGCATTTTCTTCAGGATCAAGGAGGCCGAGGGTGTTTGATGAGCATGGCGGCTGCCAAGCACAAGTGTTATTTTATTTTTTGAAGATTTTATTTATTTGAGAGAGAGATCAAGCACGGGGTAGGGGGGGAGGGGAAGAAGGGCAGAGAAAGAGGGAGACGCAGGCTCCCGCTGAGCAGGGAGCCGTTTGTGGGACTCTGCGGGACTCCATCCCTATCATGACTTAACCGAAGGCACACGCTTAACCCACTGAACAACTCAGGCGTCCCGCAAACGCTCTATTTTAAACCGCCGTTCCCATTACACAGACCAGGAATCCAAGGCACAGAGAAGCAACTTGCGGAGGTCGCACTGACCCCACGTGCAAGCGCCGCCAACCCCTACAGCAGTGCCCTGCCTCCTCCGTCCCTGTGCCTTTTACCTGCCCCACCCCCACCCCCAGGCCCCGAATAACGAGGCGGAGGAGGAGAAAGGAGGGGAAGGCCCCTGGATTCTGTGGTTACAAGGAATGAATGTCTCGACCGTCCAACCCCAGTCGCAGCACCGTCCTTCTACTTCGCGGGGTTTCCTCGCAGCAGCCC
>NC_048232.1:83618490-83763694 GCF_002007445.2 Ailuropoda melanoleuca
CGGGGTCCCCGCGCGGCGTGCAGGGCCTCGCCGGGGGCGGAGCTCCGGCCGGGCCGCGGCGTCCTCAGCGCGCGGGCACAAAGGTGTCCCGGGCGCCGGGTGCGGGAGCCGCGGCCCCTCCCCGGAGGCCCTCGGCAGCTAGGAGCTCGCAGTCAGCCCTCGCGAAACTCCCTGTGGCGGAACTCGGGGACTATGTGTGACCTTAAGAGCCCGATACAAGAGTTCTGTCCATAAGGCGGTACAGAGGAGTTGCTAACCTTGGGTTTTCTACTTGATATTATTATGTGGAACTTTCGACGCCCAGGTGCTCATCACCCAGATAAAAGTATCAACTCCTGACAGGCCGGCTCTGTCTGTCCCGCGCTCCCTACGCACTGCCCACGGGCCCTCCCCAGCATCGTGGAGCACATCTGTAGCATCAGGTAGTGTTCCAGGGGCGCCCCTCACCCCCTGACAGTACCACTGGGTTTTGAGAGAAAGCCTGTTGTTTGTTTAGAAAACTTGTTTTAAAAAACTGGGTAGATTACAACATTAAGGAGGGTAGATAAAGACGCTGATTGGCGTTGAGATGGAGATAAACACGGTGGTGTGTGGGAGGCGAGGAAAGACAAAAAAGGTAGAGGAAAGCCCTGGCGGTGCTTTCTGGGACATCAGGTTGCCCGGATGAGAACTTGAGCGGAGGAGCCAGGGAGCTGGTGAGAAGAGGGGTGATGCAGGGCACTAAGTGAAGGTCGAAGTGACCAGATCTGCTGATGGATTGGACAGAGAGCTTGAGGGAAAGAGGCTTCGAGAATGGGAAAACTGGGTGGCTGGCTGTGCTTTTGTTAACTGCAGTGGGGACCAGATATGGAAGAGTGAGGGCAATCAAAATCGGGGTCGGCCATGTTACCTCTGAGCTGCCACTGAGGTATCCGAGTGGACATGCCACATGGAGGTGTTTCCAGAGAATTCTCAGAGACGAGAGCAGGACTAGAGATTACAGATCCGGGAATTGAGAGCATGTAGTGTATTCAGAATCACTGGACTGGTCTTGGTGTGGATAGTGTCCAGGGACGTTGGAGGGAAAGCAGGAGAGTGTGCTCTCTCAGGAGTTAAGGGAAGAAAGTGTTCCCTGAAAGAGGGAGGGATCAACAGTGTGAAATGCCACTGAGAGGTCAAGGAAGGGGAGGACAAGAAATTGACCATTGGATTTAGTAACATGGACGCCCTTGGTGACCTTGGCAAGAACAGTTTCAAAGGAAAGACAGCTGAAAGGCAAAGCGAGAGAGACTTGAGAGAACAGGAGGGAGAGAATGAGAAGTTAATCTTTGAAGAAATTTTGACGTGAAGAAAAGCTGGAGATAGGAGGCCGAAGAAGTCATGGGGACAAGGTACATTTCAAAACAAAACAGGGCACCTGGGTGGCTCAGTGGGTTTGAGTGTCTGACTCTTGATCTCAGGTTCAGGTCTTGATTTCAGGGTTGTGAGTTCAAGCCCCACCTTGGGCTCCAGGCTGGGTGTGGAGCCTGCTTAAAACAAACAAATCAAACCCGAAATAAGCTTTTAATACCAAGAATGTAAAGCTTACACAAAAGTAGGAAGAATAATATAATGAACCCATTCCCATCAGATAGCTTCAGTGATTATCAACATAGAGCCAATCTATGCCTGCCTAGTTATTTTAAAGCAAATCTCAGAACTCATTCTGGTTCCCTCATAGACTTCCTTATGTATCTCTAATAGATAAGGATTCAATCTTTAATAGTCAAAGATTTTCGTTGTTTTTTTAATATTTTGTTTTTTTAACATAACTGTAGCATAATTATCACACCTAAAAATAATTAGCAATAATTCCTTAATATCATCTACTATGTGGTCACAAGTGTTCACATTTTCCTAACTATCCCATATGTGATTTCTTTTTATACTTGGTTTGTTACAATCAGGATCCAAATAGGTCCATATATTGCATTTGTTTGGTATGTCTCTTTAGCCTCTTATGGTCTATAACGTTCCCCATCCCCACCCTCACCCCCTCCTCCTTTTAAATTTTGTTCAAGAAACCAAATCAGGGGCTCGTGGGTGGCTCAGTCGGTTAAGCATCTGTCTGCTTTGGGCTCAGGTCCTGATCTCAGGGTCCTGGGATCGAACCCCATGTCCGGCTCCCTGCTCAGTGGGGAGTCTGCTTCTCCCTCTGCCTCTCCTCCCTGCTCGTGCCCATGAGCTCTCTTTCAAACAAATAAATGAAAGAAAGAAAGAAAAGAAAGAGCAAGCCAAAGAAACCAAATCATTTATCTTTCAGAATTTCCTATATCCTGGGTTTTGCTGATGGCATCCTTATGATGGTGGTGTGAACTTCCCATGGTGTCACATAAAGTCTGGCTGTCTCTCTGTGTGACAGCTCTGGTGTCCTCAGCCAGATCCTGTGAGTATAAAGTTCCCTGCCAGCCTTTCACCTGTCACCCCCTCAGCATTGCAACCTCAATCAAAGAGTGGTGAAGAGAAATCCTCCTGAGGGGCAGAACTTGGAGAATATTTCATCGTTTACATGTTCTAGACTTAGAAGTAACCTGAAATTGGATTCCGGTGCAGCATAGGCCTGGAAGATGGGTAATAGGAGATTCTGGGGGAGGGTGTGGGAACAGACTCCTCAGCATAGGCACTGTGTGGCCGTATCTGTGTCCCTTGGGCATGTGAATGCTCTCCGAGGGACATCTGCACAGGAGGCTCTCAGTAATCAGGTGGATGAAATGACACATTCTGTGGATGTCAGTCAGCCTCTTTGTGCAGCCACCCCGGTGCTTCAGTGGGTCTGTGAGGCAGTGATTGGGGAAATGAACTAAACAAATAGCAAGGACATCCCGTCCTCAAACTGACCTGGCTGTTGCATTCCTGTTTCACCTCCCAACAGCAGAGACCAACACTGACATTCCCCGCCACCACCCCCCCCAGTACAGAGGACCAACCAGCCACCTGTTGGACTCCTTACATCATGAAGGGGACAGCAGTTTGCCCTCACTAGAAGAAATATGCATCTGGTTAGGGTTCGCCTTCCCTGTCTGCAGTGTTTCAGCCAGCACCACCATCCATGGACTTCTGGAATGCCTTATGAACTCTCACGGTATTCCACACAGCAATGCTTCTGATCAAGGGGACAATTTCCTAGCAGAAGAATGGCATCTGTGAGCATGTGTGCACAGAACTAATTTTTTTTATTAAAGATTTTATTTATTTATTTGAGAGAGAGAGAGGGCAAGTGGGGGGAGGGAGAAGAGGGAGAAAGGCAAGCAGACTCCCCATGAGCACAATGCCCAACTAGGGGCTCGATCCCACGCTCCTGAGATCATGACCTGAGCCAAAATCAAGAGTCAGATGCTTAACGGACTGAGTCACCCAGGCACCCCCAGAATTCACTAATATTACTGTGTACCCCGTAGCCCAGAAGCAGCTGGCCTGAAAGAATGGTGGAATGCCCTACTGAAGATTCTGTGCTGGCATCAGTTAAACAACTCCCTGAAAAGTTGGTGTCTGTCTTACACAATGCTTTGGACCTGTGATCAATATATGGTGCTGTTCAAAGTTCTGGGACAGGAGTAGCTCTTCTCATTATCACATCTCCTTCTCATTCCTCCTCCCACAACTTTCACCTGGATGGAAGTAAATCCATTGTGATCACTCAAAGTTCTCAAGGGAGGATTTCTAACATTAGGGGACACAGCATCCAGGGTTCCACTGAATGGGAATCTGGACATTTTGCATTTCTCAGTTGGTGAAGAAAGAGCTTACTCTGCTAACCCAGATGATTCACCTCAGTTGCCAAATCAAATTGTTGGTTACAACGTGTGCAGAAAACTATGTCCGGAGCCCAGAGAATTCCATGTGGTACCTCTTATTACTTGCATGTCCAGGATTAAAAATTAATGGGGGGGGGCGCCTGGGTAGCGCAGTCGTTAAGTGTCTGCCTTCGGCTCAGGGCGTGATCCCGGCGTTCCTGGATCGAGTCCCACATCAGGCTCCTCGGCTGGGAGCCTGCTTCTTCCTCTCCCACTCCCCTGCTGTGTTCCCTCTCTCACTGGCTGTCTCTCTGTCACATAAATAAATAAAATCTTTAAAAAAAAATTAATGGGAAATCAAAGTAACCCTGACAAAGCAGGACCCCTGAGAATTCAGATCCTTTAAAAGTCAGGTTTTGAGGCACTCTGCCAGGTAAAGAATACTAACGTGTTGCAGCTCTGGCTGAGGGCAAAAGACACGGAGTGGGTAGTGCAAGAAGGAATTAATAAACATTCACCACAGCCTCATGAGCAGTGACAGACCTGATACAGAAGATTGTGGCCACTCCCCACCACAGCCGAGATCATTCCACCGTTCTGTCAGACCAGCAGCTCAAGATGCAGTATGTGGCGGGATTGGTGTCAAAGTGATGGAGCTTCTGTAGGGCTGTATTGGGATAGAGAGCAGGAGAGGTGATGTAGCCCTGGGGTAACACAGAGAATGTGGCCTGCTGTTGATCATATATGAAGGCAATCCGCTTCTCGGTCGCCCTTGAAAATAGTGCATTTGCCAGATGAATAGCTGCATACCGAGCACCAGAGGCTGTGTTGCTGTGTTACGGTGAAAATGCTGTGTCTGGCACAGCAGCTGTGATTAGAGCTACCGTGTGGTGAAGTTATGGTGGTCCACTGGCGTCTACCACGATCCATCTGGCTTTTGCAAGGGCTAGTCCGGTGAATTAAACATGATCCTAATCTCTTCCATTCCACCTAGACTGTAGGAGTGCTTCCAATTTGCTATGTTGCCCAGAGGAAGGACTCCGTTTCAGGGACTTCGACCTGGTCTTTCCAAACACAGTGGTTCTTACTCTCCAAGTCAAGGAATAAATGTGTGGGTTCTCCTGGCTGATAAGTAAATCCATTGTGATCACTCAAAAATTCGGGAAATGGCTAGAGGACCATTAACTCCATATATCACCGGCTTCCAAATGCCCCTGCTCTAACAAGAGGGCCGTGATGGCACTTGGGTCTCCTGGTATCAGTGTCAACTCAGACCTGTATCTAAGAGCCCTCGAAAGATCTGGGCATTCCTCTGTTCTGTAGTGAACATTTATTCTGGCAAGTGACTAAAAGTCCTTTTGGAGAAGTTGGGGGAACCTCTGTTGTATATACTTGCAACACTGCAGAGTTCTTCCTAGAGGAACCCCAGCCTCCTCTTCATTTGATGGGTTCTGGTGTAAGAACCAGTTTCTGTCCACCCAATAGGTGAGAAATGTAGATTTTCCAATTTAATAGCTGACATCAGCCATCTGCCCAAACCATCAATCACCACAGGTCTCTCTGCCAAAGGCTATCTGATTGCCATTCCTGTTTTCTTCCCCATTATAGTCATTGTGTCTATCTTGCCTCTGATGACTAAATGCTACCACCTGGCCTCTGCTAGTCAGACTCGATCATCCATATTGACACTGAGGAGCCCAGGGCCATAGCTGCATCTTTTTTGTAAGCCCAGGCCCACAGGATGGCTACCACTGTTCTTCAACAATGTTGACCTCTTCCTGGAGCATTCCAAACTGCTTCAGTGGAGACAGTGTATTCCAGAGATTGGGGTCAGCTGGCAGGTTCTCTGGTTTTACATGGTAAGTCCTTTCTAACATGCTCACGTCCCTCAGCTTTTTGAGTCTTCTCTCCATTCTGCCCAGGCAAGTCCAGCATTTCTACCTAACTTACTGTAGGATGTCTTTGTTTCCAAACTTTGAGGGGCCGTTCTGGAGACTATCAGAACTGGAGTTCCAGGAGTCCCTGCCAGAATACTAAATCCTGAATCATGAGAGTGTTTCCCAAATCAATAAATTCTCCCCTCCCAGCTGTATAATCCTCCTTCCCTGATCCTTTGCTCTCAGGACACATTCCCAGGCATGGCCTTGTTCCTGCTGGAACAGATTAGCCAGATTCTGAAGCTCTTTTTTAAGACTTGACCCTAGTTTTTGGTCTAAAGACCTTGAGGCCAGGAAAGGGCAGATCTCAAGGAGGGCAGGTATCCTCATACAAGACACCTGCCCCTGGTGAGGGCTTTACGAGGTCTCCAGGTAAGGGGAGCTGTGTTCCCCTCATGAAGGGGAGGGAGCCCATTCTGCTGTCCCAGATGGTGAAGGTGATCTGGTTATTTAAGATTCTCAGCTCGAACTGCTCCAGTGTCACATCCAGGTCTCGGAGCTCCACTCCTTCCCTCTCCGGTCCCTAGCAGAGGAGACTTGCCGGAGCTGTGAATTCAGCCTCGTTTGTCGCTTGTAAATAAAATCTTGGACCTGATTTTCAGCACTGTCTGTCCTCTGGATGCGGGAGATAAGGGTCCCTTTAGATATCACCACGGAGATTTCTGGCTCGCTCTCTTTCTTTCTTTCTTTCGTTTTTTCTTTCCTTTTCCTTTTGGTGGGCAGCAAAGCAAGATTTATTGAGCGATAGCAAAGTTGCAGTACAGAGCTCCCCAGGAGGGAGGGGACCCGAGGGGGTTGCCCAGATTTCTGGTTTTCGTATCGTGCTTTGAGTTGATAATGGACTGACTTGAGCCTATTTATTTTCTTCCTTCTGGGCTTTAGTGGCCGTGAAGACAGTCAACCAGCTTCATAATCCTTATAATAACCATTACCCTCCTATTTTTTAAGGGATAGAGTTGTCGCAGGCTCCAGCAAATCTTCTACCTGTACCCCATTGCAATCTACCCAAAGTTAGAGTCCTGGTAATGTGCTGGTACAGCATGCGTGGGGTGCTCCCCATCCCATGTCACATCGATAACAGTGTCCTTTTCCACACCTGGTGGGTTCCAAAATCCCATTCGGAGAGCTTACTTCCTGGAACCACTTCTGGTAACATCTTGTTTTAGATTCCCTTAAATGCAGATCCTTAGGCAAGGGTTTGAGGGCAGATAGCTTACTTTGAAAATGGTCCCAGGAAGCCCCAGTAGAGTCACGGGAAAGTGAGACAGGAGAGGTGAGGAAGTTAGCGTACAGGGTGTGGGTGATATACAGGCACATGTGTGTGCCATTATCACTGTGGGCAACCAGGACCCTGTCTCTAGACTCCCTTTAGGAGGTGTGCAGAGATCTCTTCTGGACTGTTTCACTCTAGGAGTAGGCAGCTTGGCACTTATCCACTAACTTCCACCTCCCACCGTTTGAGGACTGCTCTTGGGAGTGTTCATTTCCTGGCAATTGCATGGTGCCCACGTTCAGGCTGGGCATGTTCCCTGTGATCAGGGAAAGTGCTTCGGGCCGAGAGTCTTGGGTGCTTGCCCTGGGAAGCCTTGGGGTCCAGAGGAACGACGAGTGCTTTGAGGACCTGATCAGGTTCTGACAGTGCTGAAGTCTAGGTCCCAGGCCCCTGGGCCCCTCCTCCGGGTTGTCACATGGCCCACAGGCCCTGCATGATCTGGCCTTGCCCACCCCACCATCCTCATTTTGTGTGCTCTCCTTTTCCCTCGTGCTGGTCTGTTTCTCTGTTCATGAATTCCTGTATTCATTTCTAGGCAGAAAAACAGAAACCGAACCGGTTATTTTAACCGGGAGAAATTAATGTAGGAAATTAGTTAAACAGATATTAGAAAACTGGAAAGGCAGGAGAGGAACACTAAGTAACACAGAGATAGTAGGCAGGGCCAGATCATGCTGTGCAACAACCTTGAGGGGAACGAGGGAGAAAGTCTTTGGGAACCACCCAGACAGCATCTTGGCCATGCATGGCTGTGAATGGTTCCTGTTATCCCTTCTTGTCTCCGTTCTATCTTCGGCTTTATTCTGCAAACATTCTACTGACCAGGGCTGTCTAGTCCCTGTGCCCAGAGTAGACCATGCAGGGATGTATGCCTGAGCTCTGTCTCAAAAGAACTGTCTGATGTTGGCCTGAACAAGGCTTGTGGATGTGGATTTGGGGAATCTTGGTATACCCTCTGCTCTATTGATATTGAATTTCCCTGTGGCCTCAGACATGCAACGCGGTACCGTACCTCAGGTCCTTTGCCTGTGATGCCTATGATGTTCCTGTGCCCTGGTACATAGTTTCTCCTGTTCCTTCTTCCTGTCGTAACAAACTCCCACTCCTCCACAAGACCTAGCTGAACTGTCCCCCCTTCTTTCCCTGACTTCCCTGTGCGGGACTGTGGCTTCATCTGTGGAATTTACATACACCTACATGCATCTATTACAGCTCATATTACAACTCTTTTTTTTTTTAATCCATTTTTCTCCTGCCCAGAGTATGACCTCCTTTGGGGCCTCATTCATCCCTGTATCTTCATTCATTCACGCAATGAATCTTTTTTGAGTCCCTGACTATCCCAGGCGTGGGAGCAGCTCAGTCAATGTCTGCTGGAGGGATGAATGAACTGGTGTGCGGTTGCTATCCCGATGGATGCTATGTTGCTAGGTGACAGACTCTAGTGATGATTAGCAAGAAGGGGGCGTGACCGCTGTCATGTGAGATGAGAGTAAGCGTCGACACAGCTTCCTGCTGGATCGGGGAGACTTTGTGGGTGGAAGGGCCACACTTGGCACTGCCAGTGTGGCAGGGGTGAGGCTGGGTGGGGAGAGAAGGGACAGCGGGAGTCTTTCCAGGATACACGTGTCGTTTGAAAAATCCCTATGAGGCTATCTTTCCTTCCTCCTTCATGCAGAGAATCACTGCATTAAAAGTTTTCTAAGTGAGACTAACAAGGAAACTGAATGGGGCGGCTTCTACACAAGTGTCCTCACGGATGCCTGCAGGGACCAGGCAGGACCGTGTGAGTGAGAGAAGTGGGCTGGACGAGACCGTGGCTTGTGCTGGAGCCACAGCTACTCTGCACAAAGAGATGGTCACCCAGAGGATGTGTCAGCCCGGTGTTGTGTGATCTTTGATGTTTTCAGGAGAGGCCACCAGGCCAGCTTTTACTGTGAAATCTCCCAATTTTTCAGTATTAAAAGTAAATCAAAATTTTACAAGCCAGGAGTTTTCCGGCTCAGTCTTCGTCTGGCCTGATCCAGATCTTTCCTCCAAGGCCCAGCCCAGAGAACACCTTCCCAGGGAGCACTTCCCTGGCATCACTGGCTCGGCTGTTCATGGACATTACTTACCCCTGGCTGTGTGCCCAGAGCTGTGTTTGGTGCTGGGGATGCGTGGGTGGAGTCTCTATGCTCGGCAGCTCCCACTGTGCACCTGCCGGGTTTAGTGCCTCCCTAGTTCTGTTCTTTCCTCCCTGACCTCCCGGTTTCTGTGTCCACAGCCACCTCCCCGTCCAGTCTGTGAGCCCTCTGAGGGCAGTTATAGTGCTGTGTGTGCATTTGGCACATAAAAGAACAATACGTGTGCATAAATGAAGCCTCTGGGGGAACACAGGCCTCAGGTAAGTGTGAGACAGTCTCGTGGATTTGGCAGACAATTAGGTAGGGTACAGAAGGCAGAGCTAGGACCTTACAGTCAGAGCTCAGTTTAGTAGAAGGAGGCATCTCTAACCATGAGTTGGGTGGCCTGGAGGGAGGTAATGAGCTCACCGTCCCTCAAGGTATCTGAACAGAGATAAGCTGACGGGCCACTGAAGATGCTGGAAAGAGGGGAGGTTTACTGGGTGACAGGCTGTGCTGGGTGGTTACCTGTGCCCTCCAGCTTCCATGATTTGTGCTTCTGTAGAGAGATTGAGCAAACCGCTAAACTAGGCCACAGAGGCACTCAGGTGGTTGGGATCCAGGCCTGTGCCTCCAGGCAGACCTGGCTTTGAATCTGGGTTCTGCTACTTTGCTGTGCAGAAGTGGGCAGGATGCTCACCCTCTCTGAGCACAAGTAACTTAATGTCTAGGGGCCTGGAATGCTTCCTCACCTCTACTCCCAACCAGGGCTCTGACCCACAGGGCAGACACAAAAGGCTACCTCGGAGATGGACAGCAGGCACTCATGCTAGCAGTTAAGGTGAAAGTTGCCCCTGATTAAAACTGCTCTTCAAACGCCCTGGGAAACATGCCAGGTAGGGGATCATTCTGTCCCACAGTGACTCCAGTAAAACCAGTGTCCCCCTCCTGCTTCAGAAAAGAAAACCACTGGGGAGCACCAGAGGAAGTCATTAGCTTACATCTGAAGGCTAATGTTTTTTGAAAAATCCCCGTCCTTAGGCAATTAGAATCACTTCTGGCAGGGAGATGCCCACACTCCAAGGGGTATATGGGATCTGAGTAGATCAGAGAACCTGCCAATTTGGATCTTTTCTCTCTACGCTCTGAGCTGGAGATTCAGATGAAGGGTGGGTGGGATCACCTCCATTATTTAAATCCATGTTTCTCGCTCGGTCTCCCTTCTCTGTATCTGCCAAGGCCATATACCAGAAAACCAGAACTATAACCCAGGGCCTTTGGTTAGTTGTGTTGAGAACTTGGCTTAGGCCTGGGCCTCAGTCCAGCCTTCTTACTCTCCCTGCTGGCAATGAAGATAGCTGGGCCCCCAGTGTGTCCCACCAGGTATAGGCAGGCAAGCTGCAAGAGAGTGAGACTGGCCACCTCCCACACCACTCACCCATCACAGGTAGAACAGAGAGGGAATGAGCGCCTGCCAATCATTTTAAAGTGACGCCACCTGCTAGTAAAGTGATTGTCGCACTCTAACCCTTAGGTTAGCTCCTCTTCCCATCGGGGAGAGCAAGGAAGGGAGAGAAAGAAAGGCTGGAAGTGTCCATTGTGGGCGTTTGGATGGAAGCACCGTCCTTTATGGTGGAGGCAGCCACGTGAGTAGGGGCTTCTGGTCACCACGCACTTGCTGGGACAGCACCCACACAGAGGGTTTAGCACAGTGCCTGGCACATGGGGAGCCTTCAAAAAAAGTTAACTTCAGGGGCACCTGGCTGCCTCAGTCGGTGGAGCATGCAACTCTTGATCTTGGGGTTGTGAGTTCAGGCCCCATGTTGGGTGTAGAGATGACGGAAAAATAATAAAATCTTTCAAAAATGTTAATTTAGGGCACCTGGGTGGCCCAGTCGGTTAAGCGCCCGACTTGATTTCAGCTCAGGTCTTGATCACAGGGTTGTGAGATCGATCCACCCAGTGTGGAGCCTGCTTAAGAGTCTCTCTCCCTCTCCCTTTGCCCCTCTCCCCCCTCAAAAAAAAAAAAAGAGATAAATAATAAAAATGTTAATTGTAGCAAATAACAGTAGCCAACAACAAAAATAATAAATACATATAATCAAAATATTAACAATATAAAAATAGTATGATATAAAGAGTACCAAAGTCAGACTTCACCACAGGTGTCGGGTGCTGTTACAATCTGCTAAATTATAATAATCATGTGATACTAATAAGGTGCATTTAGTGAGTTCTTACTGTGTATGTATTATTTTATCTATGAACTTCATTTTTTAAATAAGAAAAATGAAGCTTAGGGAAAGTTAAGTAATACAGTCAAATATATACTGCTAGTGAATTTACAAACCCATGTAATCTGGCTTGAGAACCATACTCCTAAGTATTATGCTCGACTTAGTCACTGATGTTGGGTCATTTTACTTACCGAAATAATAATTGATAACTGATAATTCCAATAATTGGTAACTCTGGAACCGAGCCAGAAGAGATACACCTAGCTTCATCTTGAATCGGATTCAGGAACTGGTGCAGAAATTGGGTGATAGGGGTGCCTGGGTGGCACAGCGGTTGAGCGTCTGCCTTCGGCTCAGGGCGTGATCCCGGCGTTATGGGATCCTCCGCTGTGAGCCTGCTTCTTACTCTCCGCTATGAGCCTGCTTGTGTTCCCTCTCTCGCTGGCTGTCTCTATCTCTGTCGAATAAATAAATAAAATCCTTAAAAAAAAAAAAAAGAAAGAAAGAAAGAAAGAAAGAAAGAAAGAAAGAAAGAAAGAAAGAAAGAAAGAAATTGGGTGATAATGTATTGATCCAGGCGACAGCGAGTCCCAGGGCGGGTATGGGCTGCAGGCATGGCCACTTGGCACAGAGTGGACACGGCTCTGCATTTCTTTTTTTTTTTTTTTTTTTCTTAAAGATTTTATTTATTTATTTGACAGAGATAGAGACAGCCCGCGAGAGAGGGAACACAAGCAGGGGAAGTGGGAGAGGAAGAAGCAGGCTCGCAGCAGAAGAGCCTGATGTGGGTCGATCCCACAACGCCAGGATCACGCCCTGAGCCGAAGGCAGACGCTTAACCGCTGTGCCACCCAGGCGCCCCACGGCTCTGCATTTCTTGATTCTGCTTGTCCTTCTTTCTCTTTGCATGTTTGTCTCATTCCCTTTGGCCACAGCTAGACCGTCTCCACCTGGTGGGAAAGGCAGCCTCCACTATTAAAGATCACAACCTAAAAGAAGAACCCAGTCCCCCCTAGTGTTCCTACAGCAAGATGGGCTACACGTCCATTTGACCAGTCACTCTGGACAGGAGATGGGGCACCGTTATTGTCCGAACCTTGACTACAGGACCCAGTCCCACAGGTAGGTGGTGGTCAAGGCCCTGTGAGTGAGCCTCCCACCGTGGGATGAGGTGGAGTCCGTTCCACAGTGGAAAGAGAGGTGTTAGGAAAGGAGAATTAGGCCTCCACTCTAGGGAGGCATACAACTGATGGACTGTTTCAACACAGTGTGGTAGGTACTGGGTTCTGTGGGTTGGATCCCACGGGCCTGTCGTTTCTCGCTGGGGTTGAAAGAAGGCTGGCTGGCTGGCATGGCCTGGCACCTCGGGCAATGCAACTGAGCAGCATCTCCCATTTTCCCTGGAGGCCCGCCTCCTCTGGGATTCCCAGCTTCCCCAGCTCGGCACAGTGGAAAAGGCAACGGATCGGACATCAGCAAACAAGCTGTGGAGAGCAACGCAAGGGTGAAAGATCGCCCCTGCGCTCATGGCCGAACCTTCCATAGACACGCCATGCCCCTCCTTCCAATCCTGACTCTTCCTCCGATGGTCTCCCTGCATTTGCCTGGTAGGCAGGGAGGAAGACAAAAGAGAAAGAACTAGACATAGAAAGGGAAAGCATGACCCTTGACGGCCCCTGAGTGGTCATTTCCGCGTGGGCTTTTTGAGGGGGAGGGGATTTCATGGTAAGAGTTCACAAACCACCAAATACAACCTCAAACTCCTGCCACTTAAGCCAGCCTAGGTGGATCAGTGTCAGGAGACTAAACTGCTGCACGGTTGCCTTGGCAACCAAATTTGTTAGTGATAAAACCTCCGAGCCACAGCGGAGGGAAAGCTACAATCTACAACATGTTCACAGATTTCTCTAGTCAAGCAAAATCCTGGGTGAGAAGGGGCTCTCTGGGAAGGAGCTAGGTGATTCCCTTTGATAAGAGGACCTGGGGATGCTGAGAGCATCCATTCACCAGTGCAGCAAAGAAATAACCCATATGACTGCATGTGCCCCCCCTTCCCCGCTCAGAGGGGCAGAGCACCTCAATCTGGAGTACTGGGGACTCCAGGGTTTTGTCTGTTCTTGGCTGATCCCTTCCAGGGGTGCAGGCAAGAGTTGGTACCTTGCTGCACTAGAATCAAGTGCTCTGCCCTCGTGGGCTTGCTGGGTCACAATGACCAGAACAATCTCTACCCTTTGGTGTTTGTCTGTTCCCCGTTTTCTTCTTCAGAATTCTGTCTTCTGTATCATGCTCTGGGACTCTTCATCCCTCCCACAGCTCTCCTCAACCTGCCCACTTTTTAAATTTAAAAAAATGCCCTATAGGGATGCCTGGGTGGCTCAGTCAGTTAAGTATCTGCCTTCGGTTTAGGTCGTGATCCCAGGGTGCTGGGATCGAGTCCCTCCTCAGGCTCCCTGCTCAGCGGGAGTCTGCTTCTCTATCTTTCTCTGCCCCTCCCCCTGGCTCCTGCACTCTCGTGCTCTCTCAGATAAATAAATAAATAAATAATCTTTTTAAAAAATGCTCTATAACATGGGAGTAGGGAATCACTTATAATCACAACTACTTAATACAACGATTTTTTTGTGTGGTGCTGGGTAACATCGTCCCCATAATTTTGATGTCTGTCCAGGAAGCAGATGAACATTAACCTCCAACATGGGGAGCCTCTTTCAGATCTGTCCCTGCCCACATCTGATGTCAATTCTGCTCTGTGTTGTTATAAGGAGGAAAGCTCCTACCCAGGCTGAATTCTGACGTTGGCTGTGCGTAGGTCGTGGCAATCAACTAAGTGTTTCTACGTAGTTGGGGATAAGTCCATGATACATGTGGACCCCAGAAATTCTTCCCCAGATGTCCTGGCCCCTAAGTCAGATGATGATAGCAGCCGTTATGATTTCTTTCCCTAAAAATTATTTTTCTTATGCCTTGGGTTTCATTGTAAAACTAATATTATATTGCAAAATTTGGTAACACAGCTGTTAAGTTTTTTGTGTATTTCCTTAGAGACTTTCTTTCCCTTTATTGGGTATATATATTTTTAAGATTGATTGATTGATTGATTGATTTGAGAGAGCCAGAGAGAGCGCCCAGGTGTGCATGCATGTGGGGGGGGGCAGAGGAGGAGCCGCAGAGGTGGAGAGAGAGAGGATCCCAAGCAGACTCCTGCTGAGCGCAGAGCTGGACGGGGAGCCTCTATCTCACGACCCTGAGATCATGACCTGCGCCGAAATCATGAGTCGGAAGCTTAAATTGATGGCACCACCCAGGCGCATGGGTATTTTACTTTTTAAATATGATTGTAATAATATTGTACGTGTAATTTTATAGTTTTTTTGCACTTGACATTATATAAAAGCATTTTACTTAGGAAAATAAAAGAAAGTAAGGCTTGTTGTGAAACAAGCTTTTACATACCTAGACACATGTAATGGTGGCCACTTCGGGTTCACTACCACACTTTTAAAGACAGATATGGGGCAAAAGTAATTCTTTTTATTACAGTTTCATGATAGTGAAGGGAAATCGCACTTGCTTTCTGTATTGACGTTGAGGGGCAAGTCACACTAAAATGTGTGCATCTTGATTTAGTTTTTAAAGTGCTTGCAAATAGAGTTGTATTAAATGAAACCTTTCTGCAGCAAGTAGGGTGATAAAATTTTCCATCCATAACTTTAAATCTTGGGGGAAAGTTTCCACCAAATGGAGAAGCAGCTACTATAGATAGTGTATGTGTAAGGCAAGTATATGTGTACATACATGTGTCTGTGTGTTGTGAATGCCCTTTATAGCCACGAGTTACTTGTGCCATTTCATTACCTGCTATTTCAGAAGGCCAACATTTTACTTACAATGATTGAATATTTATAAATATTTTAAGGATGTTTGACATTAAAGTAAGATGCAATTGGCAATGTCAATGTAAGAATTTATTTTTTTAAATTTATTTATTTGAGAGCGAGCATAAACAGGGGGAAGGGCAGAGGCAGAGGGAGAAACAGACTCCCCGCTGAGCAGGGAGCCTGTCACGGGGCTCAATCCCAGGACCCCAGGATCGTGACTTGAGCTGAAGGCAGACACTTAACCAACTGAGCCACCCAGGGGCCCCTCAATGTAAGAATTTAATTTTTAACATAGATGTGAAGGGTTTACTAATCAGAAATTATAAGGCAGTAGAAGCAACCAAAAGTGAACAATTAGAGGATGGCTAATTACATAATAGTACATACATTATCTTGAGAGCACACCAAGCAGCCATTACAAATGAGAATCATAAGGACGATGTTGCAACATGAAAACCACCCCTGCTACATGATGTGAAAAAGCAGAACTAGAAATTTCATGTATCCCTACAATTGTTTGCTACAATGCTACAATGCCTGGCACCCAGGAAGTATTCAATAAATGATATTAATTATTTGTCACGATGTAAAAAAAAAAAAAAGTATGCCTATGGAAAAGAGCATCAAGGGACCACACCAAAAAAACTGTGATTTTTGTGCTGAAGAGGTGGGATTTTCTTCACACTGTAAATTATATTCTCTTCATTGTTTGTTTGTTTACAAATTATATTTTCTAAAGAAAAATTTGATAATGCAAAAACCAAGAACCCCATTCAAAATGGAATCAAAAGATGGACAGAGGATAGACAGGTGCTTCTCCTAGTGAAAAAATAAATGAATCAAACAAATGAAAAAATGCTCAGTCTCCCTCATAGTGAGAGAAACGTATGTCATAATTAGCCTGACACATCCTTCTACTTCTGTCAGATTGGCAAAGTCCAAAGAGTTTGATAACACCACTGTGTGGCAAGAATGTAGGGAAACAGGTGCTCTTACACCTTGCATGTGAAACTGCAAAATGGTACAAGTCGCAGCTAGCAATTTGGCATTATTTATTAAAGCTTAAAGTGGACATGCCCTTGATCTACTAATTGTGCTTCTGGGAATTGATCCTACAACCTACATACATGTATACAAATAACATGAAAAAGTCTATATATTGCAGTATTGATGTAATATCAAATTCTTGGAAACAATCCAGATTTCTACTAATAGGGGATTTGTTTAAATAGTTCACCTGAGGGGTGCCTGGCTGGCTCAGTTGATAGACTGTGTGACCTTTGATCTCAGGGTTGTGAGTTCGAGCCCCACGTTGGGTGTAGAGATTACTTAAAAATAATTAAATAAATAGTTCAAATGATGGAGCCTTCTGTAACCTCTTAAAAAGGGCTAAGTGCGGGGCACCCAGGTGGCACAGTCGTTATGCGTCTGCCTTCGGCTCAGGGCGTGATCCCGGCGTTCTGGGATCGAGCCCCACATCGGGCTTCTCCGTTAGGAAGCTGCTTCTTCCTCTCCCACTCCCCCTGCTTGTGTTCCCTCTCTCGCTGGCTGTCTCTGTCAAATAAATGAACAAAATCTTTAAAAAAAAAAAAAGGGCTAAGTGCCTAACAGTGAACAGGATTCAATGTATTGTGTTAATAAGTAGCAAGAGCAGGGTGTAGGACAGTGTGCCCAGTGTGTTCTCCTTTGTGTAAATAAGAAAGGAACGTGTCTATTCTGCACAGACTATCTCTGGAAAGATGCACAGAAGTTTCTGCAGTGGCACCTGGAGTGGAGGGTGGGATGGGGTCCCCTAAGAACCAATGAGAAGGAGTCTTTGCATTTAAACCTTTTTTATACCTCTTGAATTTTGCAGCTTTATACACATAACCCAAAAGTAACTAAATAAAATAACATCTTTTTAACTTAAAAAGATGCAAGAATGTTATCACTATTCTTTTAGAACTCAGTAAAATCATAGCCCTCCAGGGCACCTGGGTGGCTTAGTTGATTGAGCGCCCAGCTCTTGGTTTCAGCTCAGGTCATGATCTTGGGGTCCTGGGTTCCCCTGAGTCGGCTCCACACTCAGCAGGGAGTCTGCTTAAGGATTCTCTTTCCCTCTCCCTCTGCTCCTTGCCCTGTTTTCGCGTTTTCTCTCTCTTTCTCAAATAAATAAATACATAAATCTTTTTTAAAAAATCAAAGCCCTCTACAGGGTTTCTTAATTCAGGCTTGCAGAGGTCACCTGGATCCGTGGGATGGAAGCGGGAAGGTTTTGAGGTCTCAGTTCTGATCCTGCCTCTGACTCAGTGGTCATGGTGACCGGTTTCTTCGTGAGCCTTCCTTTCTCATCAGTGGAGTTGGATTAGGTAATCCTTAGAGTGCCTTTCGCCCTGTGAGTACCTTTGAAAATGTTTTATAGTTTACAGAAAAGAAGATATCATGCTCAAACATTTGTTAAAGCAAACGTTTTACTGAAGTAAAAGTGCACAAACAGTTAAGTGTGCACCTTGGCTAATAAAAGGAACACACCTCTGTAACAGCCAGCACCTTGGCGGGTGGCAGGACATCACCAGCACCCCTGCAAATGCCTCCCAGTCCACTGCCACACCCCAAGGCAACCATTATCCTGACTCCGTAGGTTAGTCTGGCCAAGGACAATTACAAGCAAATCATCCCAGCACCCTACAGCAACTGTTCTCATGTTTGCACTTTCCTTTCCAGTCTTTTCAAGGTGTAAATCCCTGCGGAAGGTTGCCAGAATCCAGTCGACACCCCTACTCGCTTCCACCCCTTGCCAACTCTTCGCCATTTCGAATCTCATGGCAAGTAACCATTAATACTGTTTTCCTTTCGGTTGCCCATTACGATGGTAAAGGAAAAATGCCGTTTCAGACGTTTCTAGACGAATCATACGGGAGCAAAGTAAACACGTGGATGAACTGCCTGGAATTCACTCTCATCAGATAAGGGAAAAATCCAGGCTGTCTTCTGGTGTCTGCGCTCACATAGCCTGGGGCGTGTGTCCTGGTCCCTGGGCCATGGCTCCCTGGCCTTGGGTTCAGTGGAAACTCTGGATTAGCCGGCTTCCTGGGCACACCAGCTCTCGCGGTGAGGGTAGAGGCAAGAGGACGGGGAGCCCTGGGCCCGAGAGGGGGCCTGCTACCCCTGCTGCCCCCAGAGACTGTGTAAATGAGTGACTGTCACGTCAGACCTCCCGGTTTCCACCTTGGCTTTCACACTGAAGTCCACATCGTGTCCGTTGCTAGTGTCGAAAGGCCTGTGGGTATTTATGAAAAGTTTGCTGCTACGACACAAAGCTGCCACCCTGGGCTTGAATGGAATGGGTGGGATTTGGGGGTAGGGGGCGTTTCCGAGCTCCTGCCTGTTCCCCTGCCCCACCCCCACTGCCAGGAGCTGCCGGCTGGAGTCATCAGTGATTTATGGCCAGCGAGGCCCAGCTGTTGGGGTGGCCGGGGCAGCTGCTCAAGGTTAACCGGGACTTATGTGCGGGACACCAGTCATGGGATGGCCCCAGTGCAGTTGTTCCCTCTCGGGTCAAGGGGGTGATCATGTTGCCAGGCTGGGAGCCAATACAGCTAAGGGAAGGCTGCAGGCTCCCCGCCCCCAGCCGCACTCACCTCGCTACAGCTGAGGCCCAAAGCTCTGCTGGAAGTGTGAACCCGCCTGGTAGCCCGTTGAATCGGGGGCTGGCTGACCCCAGCGGATGTTTAGGAGTCCTGGCCCAGCCCTGCAGGGATGTGGTTCTCGGGCGCTGCTCCCCATTGCTGGAGCTGCCACCTGATTGTCACCGAACACGGGCATACACCAGGGCAAGGGCCGAGAGCCGAAGAGGACATCCAGCTCTTCCTAGAGCCCTGACTGCCCAGGCCCCATGCCAAATGCTTTGCTTGCGTGTCCTGATCGAACTGGCAACAAGCCAGTGAGGTTGATTTTACGAATATTCCCCTGAACCTCTGGCAAACCGAGGTTCAGAGAGGTTAAGGAAACTGATTGAGACCACACAGCTGGCTGCCTGTCTCTGGAGCTCGAGCTGGGCTCCTTTTTTTTTAAATGATAATTTATTATTCAGCATTTTATTTATTAATTTTTTAAGTAAACGCACTGCTCCGTGTGGGTCTTGAACTCATGACACGGAGATCAAGACCTGCGTGCTCTCTAGACTGAGTCAGAGCTTGTGACAAACCATCGTCAGGCACTTTGCACAGGCTGGTATTCAATCCCTGCATCAATGCGAAAAGGCCAGCAGTACTCTCCTCACTTGGGAGTGGAGGAAGCAGGCTCAGTGTCTTCCCTAACGTCACTCAGACAATGAGCAGCAGAGCTGAGATTGTCCCCGGTGTGCTGGACACCAAACTCCATGCTTGTTTTCCCACTCCTTCAACCTAACCATACCTCCCCACTGCTTCAGGGAGCCTTCATCAGAGCCCACTGTTGACTTTTTGGCCAAAAGTGCAGGACAGTCTGCCTGCACCCTCCTGCCTACTCCACTGCCCTTGACAAACTTAATCCCCCTTTCCCAAAACACTCTCCTTTCTTGGCCTCTGCCAGTCCACACCGCATAGGTTTCTTCTACCCTACTGGCTGTTCCTATTTAGCCTTGTTTCCTGAGTCCCCCTACTCCTTCCCTTCCTCTAAGGAGGAAGGGGCTTAGGACTCCAACTTTTTTTTTTTTTAAAGATTTTATTTATTTATTTGACAGAGTGAGGACAGCGAGAGAGGGGACACAAGCAGGGGGAGTGGGAGAGGGAGAAGCAGGCTCCCCGCTGAGCAGGGAGGCCGACAACTAGAGGAAGCGGGGCTTCATCCCAGGACCCTGGGATCATGACCTGAGCCGAAGGCAGATGCTTAACGACTGAGCCACCCAGGTGCCCCTCAGGACTCCACCCTGAATTCTCTTATCCCTTTACACATCTTTCCAGTGAAAGCTCACCCCCCCCCATCTACAGGTCCCTAACTTACAAATTATTTCTCTTCATTCCTTTTAATAGCCAAATAATATCCCACTGTGTAGGTAGGCAACAGTTTGTTTATTCATTCATCCATTTTTTTTAGGGGAATAGTGAGGGACTGAGGGAGAGAGAGAAATCTTAAGCAGGCCCACGCTCAGCACAGAGCCCAACAAGGGGCTTGATCTCACGATTCCGAGATCATGACCTGAGCGGAAACCAAGAGTTGGATGCTTAACCCACTGAGCCACCTAGGCACCCCTATCCATTCATCTATTGATGGACATTCATGTTGTTATCCCTTTTTAGCTATTATGAACAATGCTGCTATGAATATTCATGTATAAATCTTTGTGAGCACTGGTATTTTCATTTCTTTTGAATCTATACCTAGGAGTGGAATTTCTGGGTCATATAGCAAATCTATGGGGTTTTTAAATATATAAATATATTTTTTTTTATTTGGGGGGTATATTTTATTTTAGTTTATTTTTTTAAGTTATCTCTACACTCAATGTGGGGCTCGAACTCACAACCCTGAGATCAAGAGTGACACACTCTACAGAAGAAGGAGAAGGAGAAGCAGGGAGCCCAACAATGGGGCTAGATCCTGGGGCCGAGCTCATGACTTGAGCCGAAGGCAGACGCTTAGCCAGCTGAGCCACCCAGTCACCCTGGATTGTTTTAATTTTATTTTTGGAATGTTCCTTGCTGGCATATGGAAATACAATTGATTTTCATATATTGATCTTGTATCCTGCAACCTTGTTAAACTCACTAGTTCTAATAGTGTTTGGTGGGTTCCTTAGGATTTTCTATGTACAAGATCATCTCATCTGTAAAAAGAGATAGTTTTACTTATTTCATTCTAATCCGGATACCTTTTCTTTCTTTTTCTTGCCCAATTACCCTAGCTAGAACCTCCAAAACAATGTTAAAGAAAAGCCGTGACATTGGACATCTTTGTCTTCTAATTCATCTTAGGGGGAGTCATTCAGTCTTTCACCATTAAGTTTGATGTTAGCTAGGGGTTTTTCATAGATCCCCTTATTCACGTTGTGGAAGTTCCCTCCTATTCTTAGTTTGTTGAGTATTTCTGTCCTGAAAGGGTATTGGGTTTTATCAAATGCTTTTTTTTTTTCTGAATCTACTGAGATGATCATATGGTTTTTTGTCTTTTATCCTATTAATGTGATATGATACACTAATTGATTTTGAATGTGTGTTAGGGGTCCCCAAGACCACCTTCAGGATTGATGAATCACGAGGAGGACTCATAGGATTCAGCATATAGTCATACTCACAGCTAAGTTTTATTATAGTGAAAGGATACAGAGCAAAAGCAGCAAAGGGAAACAGCACATGGGGCAAAGTCCAGAGGAAATCAGCCACAAGCTTCCAGAGTACTCTCCTAGTAGAGTCAACGAAGGAAACGCCTAGTTCCTCCAACAAGTCATGGCAACATGAGTGAAATGTTGTCTGCCAGGGAAGTTCATTGGATAGCTTCAATGCCCAAGATTTTCAACAGGGTCTGGTCCTGTAGACACCCTCTACGTAGCATGTGCCAAAACTCGGACTCCAGAAGGAAAGCAGGTATTTACCATAGGCGACCCTGTTTGTACAGTGTAGACACAGTGAACCACTCTTACCAGTCCTGAAATCCACGTTCCCAGATGCCAGCTAAGGGCCAACCTCATAAGCAGGCACTTCTAAGGACAGCAGTCTCCAGCTCATCGTGCTAAGTCCCTTCTGCAGAAGACATCAAATCAACCTTATAAGCCTGGGATAGATCCCACTTGATCATGATGTATAATCCTTTTTATATATTGTTGGATTCAGTATCCTAGTATTTCGTTCAGGGTTCTCGTGTCTAAATTCAAGGATAGTACTCTGTAGTTTTCTTTTCTTGTGATGCCCCTGTTTGGTTTTGGTATCTGAGTAATACTGGCCTCATACAATGATTGGGAAGTGTTCCTTCCTCTTCTGTTTCTTGGAAGGGTTTGTGGAAGACTGGTGTATTAGTTTCCTATTGCTACTGTAAAAAATTACCACAAACTCAGTGGCTTAAAATAACACAAATTTATTCTCTTACATTTCTGGAGACTGAAAACCCAAAATGAGTCTAAATAGCTAAAATCAAGGTGCAGCTGGGCTGGCTCCTTCTGGATGTTCCAGGAGAGAATCTATTCCTTTCCTCTTCCAGTTTCTAGAAGCTGCTTATGGTTCTTTCCTCCATCCTCAGTGCCAGCTGAGTAGTAGGTTCTCTTTTGGGCTCTGCTTCCCTCTGCTTCCTTCCTCACATGGTGTTCTAACTCTATTCCATTATCCCTCCTCTAAGGACCTTTGTGATTACACTGGGCACCTCCCAATAATCCAAATTGAATCTCAAGATTCTTAACTTAATCACATCTGCAAAATCCCCTTTGCCATGTAAATTAGCATTCATAGGTTCTTCAAATTAAGACATGAATATCTCTGGAGAGCCATTATTCAACCTACCACAATTGGTATAATTCTCGGAATGTTTGGTACAATTCACCAATGAAGCTATCTGGGACTGGGCTTTTCTTTGTAGGATGTTTTTAATTATTAATTTGATGTCTTTACTGCTTATATTCCTATTTATAGTTTCAGTTTCTTCTTGAGTCAGTTTGAGTATTTGTGCTTTCCTAGAATTTACCCATTTCATTTAAATTATCTAATTTGTTGGAGTAAGGTTGTTCAAATTGCCCTTTTTTTCCCCTTTTTTATTCAGCTTTATTGAGGTATAATTAACAAATAAAATTGTATACATTTAAGTTGTATAGCATGATGATTTGACATATGGATACTTTGTGAAATGTTTACCACAGTCAGGTTAATTAGCACATCCATCACCTTAGAGAGTTGCCCATTTTGCATGTGTGGTGAGGACATTTAAGGTCTACACCGTTAGCAAATGTCAGGTACACAATATGGTATTATTCACTGTAGTCACCATGCTGTACATTAGATCCCCAGAGTTTATTCATCTTGTAACTGAAAGCTTGTGCCCTTTGAGCAGCCTTTCCCTATATACTCTCCTCTTATAATCTTTTTTATTTTTTTAAGTTTTATGGCTATGTCCCTTCATTTATTTCTGATTTTTGTAATTTTAATCTCCTCTCCTTTTTCTGGGTCAGTCTAACTAAAAGTTTATCATTTCTGTTGATCTTTTCAAAGAGCCAACTTTGAGTTTTGTTGATTTTCTCTTTCTTTTTATTTCTGCTCTAGTCTTTATTATTTCCTTCCTGCTTCTTGCTTTGGGTTTGGTGTGCTCTTTTCCCCCCACCCTAGTTTCTTAAGGTGGAAGTTTAGGTTATTGATTGAGATTTCTTTTTTAAAAAATAGGCATTTATAGTTATAAATTTCACTCTGAGCACTGCTTTACCTACATTCTATGTTTTGGTCCTTGACATTTAAGAGGCAATGTAATGTAGGGGTTAAGGTCACAGCCTCTGAACTCACACTCCCTGATAGCTCTGCTGTTTAGTAGCTGCTTGGCCTAGGCAAAGCCTCAAATAGTAATAGTAAATGCCTTGTAGAATTATCATATACATATAAATACACATAAAGGATATAGAACAATGTAAGAAAATAGAAACCTCTCGATGAGTGTAGCTGGTGCTATTTACTCAGTGAATATTTGTAAAATCCCCTCTATGGGGCAGGCTCCGTTTTCATCAGGGGGGACAGAATGATAAACAAGACTAGAGCACTACTGTCCTGGCATTTGTGTTTCACAGACAGAAAATAAATAAGGGACTAAATAAGTAAATGAATTAATTAATTAGGGGAATGCATTATATTGAGATATAAAACAGGGTGATGTGCTAAAGATTGGCTGAGGGTCTCCTTCATGTTGGGAGAGGGGGTGAGGGGAGGCCGTATCTAAATGAAATCTGTCAGAGACAGAGCATGCCAGGCTGAGGGAAGGGCTCATGCCAGGGCCCTACAACAGGAACAAAGAGTGGAATATTGAGACCCCTCGGGAAGGCTGGAGATGGGGACAAGGAGAGAGTGGTATAAGAAGTTAGTCTACGTCTTTTAAATGGCTTCATGAGATTCCAGAATCTGGCTGTTCCTTAATTTTTAAATATTCTCTTATTGATGGTTGTTTTCCAATTTGTTACTATTTCAAACAATGCCCGCACACCAGGTAGGTCTTTGTGTGCTCATGGGAATCTCTGAAATAGATTCCTAGGGGTGAAATTGTTGGGTTGTATTACTTTTTAATTGGAAACAATGTTATTACAAAATAAATAAGGGGGGGCGCCTGGGTGGCTCAGTCGTTAAGCGTCTGCCTTCGGCTCAGGGCGTGACCCCAGAGTTCTGGGATCGAGCCTCACATCGGGCTTCTCCACTAGGAGCCTGCTTCTTCCTCTCCCATTCCCCCTGCTTGTGTTCCGTCTCTCGCTGGCTGTCTCTCTCTGTCAAATAAATAAGTAAAATCTTAAAAATAAATAAATAAGGGACCGTGGGATGGAAAATGGGGCTGACACCACAGACACATTCTAGAAGACTCTCATGTGTGGGGACGTTTAGCCTTGGGGTAGCAAGAAGATACTGAATAATAAACTAGAATTATCATTTATTAAGAGCTAACCATGTGCCTGGCACTCTACTTACTTACATGCAAATTCATATCTTGTCCTCATAAAAACGCTCTGCTATAGAACTATTGGTCTCCACCATTTTACAGCCAAGGAAACAGAGACTGAGTTAAAATAACTTGCCAACAAAAGTCACATGCCTCATAAGAGGTGTAGTCTGGATTTGAACCTGGGAATCTTGATCCCACTTTTAAGTTTAAGCACTATATCTAGTGGTCGAAGAGCTGGGAGTCTGGAGACACTACTGGTGGGAATGGGTCAAAGGCAGACTAAGAGCACAGTGTCTACTTCTTCATAGGTGAGAGTACCTCTGAGAGTTTTGAAAGAAAACGTTGATTAGCACCCAGGATGCCTTGAAATTAATAAATTGTAAAAAAATCTACACATATTCATGCATCTTGTCAGTTGCCTTATAATTAACTTCCTCTTTCATTTTTCCCATTTAATATAACTTTTAGATGGGCACATGTTACCCAGAATAAAAATCACATCTCTCCCCCTCCTTGCCTTAGCTGTGGCCGTGTTTAAGCTCTTGTGGGTGGGATAGAAGTCGAGGTGCTGTCTGGCAGCTTCTAGGAATAGGAAGTAAGAGACTGTGGGTGTCCCTGTGGCCTCCTCCTTCATCTCTCCCCAAACTTCTGCCTGGACTGCAGATGCTGTCTTGGTGCTTGAGGACAGAGACCACCCATTATCAAGGGGGCATGGGCCAGAGATACAGAAGCAGTCTGAGCAGGGAATTTAGTATAGCTGGCTGAGCTTCTATTCCTGCCCCGGGCTGCGTGCATCTAATATTTTCTATTCTGTCCTAGCTCCTTAAAGCAAAAAGTTGGCTGCGACCCACCTGACTTCACAACACACTCATGGGTCACAAGTTCCAGCAGCCCTTGGAGGGCAAGCTCCAAACAAGGCAGGAATACTGGAGAACTAGTTGGGAAAATTCAGTCTTCCTGTGTGTTGGGTGCTGTTTGCTGCTTTTCAGAGTCTTGCTGGAGCAGGGCGCGGGCTGAATGAAGCTCTCCAGTCTTTGGCAGAGGTAGAAAGGAAGATACTCCACTGGTGGTTCACAATCCAAGTTGTCCAAGAGTTCCACAGTGTGGAGACAACTTCCACAGCTGGAAGAAGCCGTCTGTTTTGGTATTTCAAACCTGAGCAACTATACGGTGTGGCGGTGTGGCGTGGGAGCAGTAGCAAGAGATTAGACTAACTTTCCCCCAGAGGCCATGAGCCCAAGGCAAAAACAGGATTAAAGGATGTTGCTCTCCCACCCTATTTCAGAGGGAATGAAGATGGCTGCCATTAGGCTCTACACAGAGGCTCATTTGTAAAAGACCAAAGTACCCAGGCTTAAAAGTTTTATCTAGATGAGATCCTTGGCTGTGGTCATTTGCACTTGAAGCAAATAGTCTGTAAACCATTTAAGTGTTTGAAAGAATTATATCACCGAAGAAACCACTGGCTTGGCCTGCAAACATCTGTGACTGTTCAACCCGTGAAGCCATTCCCAGGCTCCAAAACCTGCACCAGCACAAGGTCAACCCAGGGAACTGTGTAGCCCCACTAGGCCATCTCCCCATTGCCCACCTCTCTAGTGTCCATGGGGAATAATGGAAAAAGAAAACTCTCCCAGAAGAAAGAGCTAGCAGGTGTCAGATAAGTGCACGCAGTACTAATTCTACTGCCCGAGAAGGGAATCTTCCCCGTTCCTACCCAGAAGTGGTTATTGATTGCAGTGGACCATCATCTGCTGTGTGTTTCATAGTGTTTGATTTTCAGAATGGTCATTTTTTGTGTGTGTGATTATCTTGTTCCTACACCACTAGTATATATTTAAAAGAGAGTTCGTCTTTTAGTTTGTAGGTTGCCCCTACATCTGGATCTGATGGATGGTTATAAGCTTCAAGCGGGATGTGGTGAGATTTGGGGGTTCTTTATTGGGTGGCAGGTGAGTGTGCTTCATGTATGGGAAGAAGGATATATATATATATAGGGTGACCATGTGACATACCACCCAAACTAGAACACTTTTTAAAATTTTTCTATTTTTAATATTATCTATTCATATGTTAATGTCAGTATGCACCCGTGTTTATTTTAATAGCATTATTTAGGTATAATTGGCAAACAAAAAATTGCACATATTTAAAGCATACAAATTGAAAACTTTTTTTAAAGATTTTATTTATTTATTTGAGATAAGAGTGAGCAAAAGAGCAGGAGCAGGGGTGCAGAGGGAGAGGGAGAAACAGGCTCTCCGCTGAGCAGGGAGCCTGACATGGGGCTCCATCCCAGGACCCTGGGATCATGACCTGAGCCAAAGGCAGATGCTTAACCAGCTGAGCCACCCAGGTGCCCCACAAACTGAAAAGTTTTGACATATGTCTATATCCATGAAACTGTCACCACAATAAAGATAAGGAACATACCTGTCATGTCTTCCCAAAACTCCTGTGTTCCTTGGTAAACTTTCTCTCCTGTCTCTCCCTATACCCCCCTTGCCTGGCAACCACCAATCTACTTCTGTCACTATATATTAGCCTGCATTTTCTAGAATGTTACATAAATTTTATATAAATCTATGTATAAACACAGTATATACTCTTTTGTCTGTCTTCTTTTGTCCAGCATGTTTTAATTTAAATTCCATTAATGAACATATACTGTATTACTGGTTTCAGAGGTAGAGGACAGTGATTCATCAGTCTTATATAATACCCAGTGCTCATTACATCACGTGCCCTCCTTAATGTCCATCACCTAGCTACACCATCCCCCCGAGCCCCCTCCCCTGCAGCACCTTTAGTTTGTTACTTATGATTAAGAGTCTCTTATAGTTTGTCTCCCTCTCTGGTTTCATCTTGTTTTATTGTTTCCTCTCTTCCCCTATGATCCTCTGTTTTGTTTCTTAAATTCCATATATCAGTGAGATCATATGATAATTGTCTTTCTCTGATTGACTTATTTCATTTAGCATAATACCCTCTAGTTCCATCCATGTCGTTGCAAATGGCGAGAGTAGTTTGATTTTGATGGCTGAGTACTATTCCAGCTGAGTAGTGTTTTATTGTGTGGATATACCACAGTTTGCTTATCCATTGTCCTGCTAGTGTACATTTGGCTTGTTTCCAGTTTCCACAGGGAAAGCTGCTCTGAACAGTCAGTATTTGTATGGACATTTATGCCTCTTTTCTCTTTGTAAATATCTCAAGCTTTTGTTTTTCCCTTTTCTTTTATTATGGTAAAATATGCATATTATAAAATTCACCAATTTAACAATTTTTAACTGTTTAGTAGCATTAAGTACATTCACATTATTGTGCTATTGTAGCCATTTCCAGAATTTTTCATCATCCCAAATAGAAACTCTTTACCCATTAAATAATAGCCCCCCCTTTTCCCCCCTCTCCCCCAGCCCCTCATAACCACTTCCTGTCTCTATGAATCTGCCTATTCCTAGAATATAAGCAGAACCGTACAGTATCTGTCCTTTGTGTTTGGCTTCTTTCCCTGAGCATAATGTTTTCAAGGTTCATTCATGTTGTAACATGAATTAGTGCTTCATTCTTCTTTATGGCTGAATAATATTCCATTGTACATATATTCCACATTTTGTTTATCCATCAATCTGGTAATGGACAGGTGGTCGTTTCCCTCTTTTGGCTATTATGAATAATGCTGCTATGAATATGGGTGTAGAAGTAATTTGTTTGTGTCCCTTCTTTCAGTTCTTCTGGGAATATGCCTAGAAGTAGAACTGCTGGATCATATGTTTCTGTGTTTAACTTTTTGAAGAACCACCAATTTTTCTCCTGTTTTTCACTTTTGAGAGAAAAGGAATGCTGTCAATAATTATGTGGGAAAACAGTGTAAACCATGACTATCCCATGCAAATTGAAATGTACAATCATCTTTCATATGCATAGATATAGGTGTGGGACATGGCAGAGAAAAGTATTGGTTTTCCAATTTATGTTTTCCACTTTCTGTAAAATTTATGTGTGCACATGGCCACTCAGAATGAAGGCCATATTTCCAAGGTTGCCTTGCAGCAAAGTGTAGCCATGTAAACTATATTCTGGCCAAGGGGATATGTGATGGCAGGTGTACCTTCTGGGGAGAGCCCGCACAGGGAGGGACATGCTTCCTTCTCCCATTTCTCCTTTTTCAGGCTGTGGTGGAAATGTGATGGCTGCTAGTTCTTAGAGCAGAGATAACTTGGGAAAGGAAAATGCACAAGGCAGAGCAAGAAGGTGGAAGGAGGCTGGGCCCCTGATACCAGCTGCAGTCCCTAACACCAGTCCTGGGCCACCTACCTCTGGACTTTTACTGGAGAAACAAAGAAATTCTTGTTTTGTTTGTTTTGAGGTTTTCTACTCCTAATTTTTACAAATACTTTTAGTAGCTAGTCCATGATTATTTTAATGCTCTAAATGTTACTGATCTTAGAGTAAGTGTGGAAATCCAACCCAGTCTCTGGCTTTCTTTGCTTTGTTCAACCCTAGACTATTTTGAGTTCCCTCACCTTTTACATCTCCTCCCTGCCTTTTCTCCTTGGCCTTTTGCTCCCACTTTCATGGCAAAAAAAAAAAAAAAAAGCCTCTCAGCATCAACACTCAGAGCCCACTCTCTGCAGCGGCTTGTTTTCACTGGCACCGGGTGAACCTGGCCTTGTCCTTACAGCTGCAGAAGCAGAGGCTCATGGTTCTTCACTTCCTATGCCCCGGGCTCCAGCTCTGCAGCCTCTCCTTGCTAGTTCTTCACCGCAATTCCTCAGTCTCTTCAAACCATCTCCTGGCACTCTGTCACACTCACAGAGAACTGGGCATCTGGGCCCCAGGCAGAGCCAGCTAGGTGAAGGCAACTGGACAGAGAGCTGATGGTGCTAACGATTGCCCTGGGGTCATGAAACTCTCCTCACCATCATGATGGTCTCAGCACCTCCAAAATCTCAGTCCCTGACATCCCCATCTAGTTGACTCCATGCCCCCACCCCTCCCAGACAACTTTTCAGAAGCANACCCCCACCCCCACCCCCGCCACCTTTCAGAAGCATGGAGCCTCCCCATGCCTCTTGTCTCTTCCTCCTTCCTCTCAGGCTTACCTTAATCATGCCACTTTTCCTACAGGTGGTAGGCCCCACTATTTGCTACCTCTCCAGCATCTTAGACTCCCGCATACCCAAGCCTACCTTGTCTACGGCAGGAGTCAGCAAACTTTTCTATAAAGGGCAAGATAGCAAATATTTCAGGCTCTGCCGGCCTGTCTTTCTTTGTGGCTAGAAAGCTACTATAGACAATCAGTAAATGAGTGGGTGGGGCTATGTTCCAATAAATTTTGATTTACGAAAACCAGCAGCTGTCCTCTGTAGTTTCTGCCCCCTGCTCTGGGGCATTGTTCCACCAATTATTCCTGACTCCTCCTGGATTTTTAATTTCTTCCTCTATGCCAGTTTCTTTTTCACATTCTGAAAATATGTTCAAGTCTCTGCGTCTTAAAGGAGAAATAGCTGAAAGGGGAGAGAGGATGAGTCAAGGGCAAGGGAACCCAGAACAGTTTGTGGCTGAATTTAAAGAAGGCAAGAGACTGAAAGTGATTTCAGTGAACATATATCAGGAGCAAGTCCTTGTTTTGTGGAATCTAAAAACAAATGAACTAACACACAAAAAGCACAAATAGACCCATAAGTACAGAGAACGATCTGGTGGTTGGCAGAAGCAAGGTGAAGAGGTAAGCAAAATGGGGGCAGGGGAGTGGGAGGTACAGGCTTCTAGTGATAGAATGAGTAAGCCACGGGGATGAAAGATACAGCATAAGGAATATAGTCAATGGTATTGTAATAGTGTTGCATGGTGACAGATGGTGGTTACATTTGTGGTGAGTATAGTATAACATATAGACTATATTGTACACCTGAAACTAATGTAACATTGTATATCAACTATACTTTTTAAAAAGAGAGGGGGGCGCCTGGGTGGCGCAGTCATTAAGCGTCTGCCTTCGGCTCAGGGCATGATCCCGGCATTGTGGGATCGAGCCCCACATCCGCTATGAGCCTGCTTCATCCTCTCCTACTCCCCCTGCTTGTGTTCCCGCTCTCGCTGGCTGTCTCTATCTCTGTTAAATAAGTAAATAAAATCTTTAAAGGGGGGGGGGTGCGTGGGTGACTCAGTCAATTAAGGGTCTGATTTTGGCTTAGGTCTTGATCTCAGGGTTCTGGGTCGAGCCCCTACACTCAGCAGAGCAGCGAGTCTGCTTCTCCCTCTTTTCTGCCCCTCCCTCTATTTGTGCAAGTGTGCTCTCTCTCTCTCTCTCAAATAAAGAAACTCTTTTAAAAAATAAAAATAGGGGGGCGCCTGGGTGGCACAGCGGTTAAGCGTCTGCCTTCGGCTCAGGGCGTGATCCCAGCGTTATGGGATCGAGCCCCACATCAGGCTCTTCTGCTATGAGCATGCTTCTTCCTCTCCCACTCCCCCTGCTTGTGTTCCCTCTCTCACTGGCTGTCTCTATCTCTGTCGAATAAATTTAAAAAAAAACAACAACAAAAAAAATAAAAATAAAAAATAAAAATAGGGGCGCCTGGGTGGCACAGTGGTTAAGCGTCTGCCTTCGGCTCAGGGCGTGATCCTGGTGTTATGGGATCGAGCCCCACATCAGGCTCCTCCGCTATGAGCCTGCTTCTTCCTCTCCCACTCCCCCTGCTCGTGTTCCCTCTCTCGCTGGCTGTCTCTATCTCTGTCAAATAAATAAATAAAATCTTTAAAAAAAAATAAAAAATAAAAATAAAAAAGAAAGAGAACCAATCCTTGTAATTATCATATCTAAAGCATAAAAATGATAAGAAACCAGCTCTTTTACCAACCAGAGTAGTTTCCAGAGCCACGCTAAAGACCTGGATCACGTAGGATTAGGTTTGGCTGCCAGACATGAAAAGTACAAAATAACAATGGCTTAAACAAGATAAGTAAAAGCCGAGAGACACACAGCCTACAGAGGGAATGACTCTCCACAATGTCAGGGACCCTGGCTCCTTCTATCCTTTTGCTGTGCTATGCACACCCTCCATTCCCAAGATCACTTCATGGTACAACATGGCTGCTTGAATTCCAGCCACTAGTTCTCTTTTTCTAGTCAGCAGGTAGAAGAAAAAGGTAAAGAGGTGAGCGCATTCCCACTGTGTGGGGCAGCCTCTATAATGGTGCCCAGTTATCCCTGCCTCCCAGTATTCACATCTTTGTGTAATCCTCTCTCCCCAAGCATGGGCTGGGCTTATTTATTTGCTTGTAAGGGATAGACTACAGGAGAAGTAGTAGGATGTTACTTCCAAGATTAGTTCATAAAAAGATGATGGTTCTATCTTGGGTGTTTTCTTTCACTTTCTCTTGATGGCCCACTTTGGGGAAATCCAGCTGCTATGTCATGAGGCAGTCCTGCATAGAGCCCCATGTTAGTAAATTTGGAAATGGATCCTTCCTTTGAGGGCTGCTGAAGAGCCATATGAGTGAGCTCAGAAGGAAACCCTCCTCTTGTGGAGCCTTTAGGTGACTGCAGCCCCTGCTGACACCTTGATTACAGCCTCACCAGAAAGAACCACCCAGCCAAGTCACTGCTGGATTCCTAACCTACAGAAACTTCAAGACACTAATGTTTGTTGTTTTCCAGCCACTTAGCTTTGGGGCAATTTTTTATGCAGCAATGGACAATAACAACATCCCTGTTTAAGGATACTTCTCAGAATTTGCCTTCACCCATCATATCTATATCTGATTGGCCAAAACTTATTCTATGACCACACCTAGTTGCAAGCAGTGCTGGAAATATAGTTTTTATGGGGAGGGTGGCCAATGCCTGGCTCAAAATTGAGAGTTCTACAGAAAGAAGGAATATTGGAGGCGACCTACAGTCTCTGCCAACCCCTAGAACATGACAGTGACCAGAGGAATGGTTTGAGATGATTAGCATAAGCCTAAATTCTTAGAACTAATATCACTCACTAGAAAAATGAATTTCCCTTGCTGCCTCGAATGAAACAGGATCAAATGCTGGAGCTGGGAATGGGGTCAAATTCCCAAGCTTCTCTTGGGCTGCCTGGGGAGGTGCAAACACCCGAACAAAACCAAGGTTCTGGTTGGAAGGAGGAAGGGGGACATGAACACTGGGAAGCCAACCAACAGCATCCTCCCAGACTGAAAATAAAAGGTGATGACTTTCTTCTCACTTTCCGTGGTCTCCGTAGGAGACAGACACAACAGACTGATGTCACACTTTGCCCAACAATCTTTTTAACCAGCCCAGACCCCACTCTAAGGTTGAGACCCCACATATCCAACTTGCTTGCTGCCATCAGTTCATGGTCTTTCCACAGGTCCCCCTGTCCCAGAGCTTCCTCATCTGTGTTCATTTGTTAGGCCTACCATAACAAAATATCATAGGCTAAGTGGCTTAAAAAACAGAAATTTATTTTCTCACAGTTCTGGAGGCTAGAAGTCCAAGATCAAGGTGTTGGCAGGTTTGGTGTCTGTTGAGACTGCTCTCCATTTTGCAGGGGGCCACTCTGAACAATTTTCATAATATCACATGTATGTTGTTGTTGTTTTTCTACACCAAAAACCAATTCTCCAACTCTCTGGACATCAACTGGGCATCCAACAATTCCATTTAATTCTGACACTAACTACCCAGAGTTAGCATCGGAGGCCATAGATTAAGGGCTGGGTCCCATGAGAGAGTGCCCCCTACTTCAGAAGCCAATCACGATTCCCAGGCCTCCTCTACTTTTGACAGAGGCTATACATTGGGGGTTCCCACAACCCCCTTCTTAGGTTCAATAAATTGCAAGAATGGCTCACTTAGGAAGGCCACTTCCTGTTATCTGTTTATTATAAAGGATGTGACTTAGGACAGGAAAATGGAAGAGGTACATAGGGCAGGATATGGGAGGATGGACTTGAAGCTTTCATGCCCTCTTTCTGGGTGTACTACCCTCCCAGCACCTTGATGTGTTTGCCAATCCAGAAGCTCTACAAGCCCCATAGCACTTTTATGGAAGTTCCGTTATAGAGGTATGATTGATTAAATTATTGGCCCATTGAGATTGACTCAATCTCCAACCCCCCTCCTCCCCAGGGGTGGGGGTCAGAGTGGACCTGAAAGTTCCAATCACATGGTTGGATCCTTTGTCAGGGGAGGATCCTGAAGCTATCTTCGGGCTAGGGATGCGCCAAGAGTCACCTCATTCGAATAAATTCAGATGTGGTTGAAAGGGGCTAATTATGAATAACAAAATATGGTCCTCTCACCCCTATCACTCAGGAAATTCCAAGGGTTTTAGGAGCTCTGTGCCAGGAACTGGGGACAAAGACCAAATATATATTTCTTACTTCACAGTATCACTTTTGCCTTCTCTGTGTCCTCACAGGGCTTTTTTTCTTGTGTACCCAAATCCGTGGTATCTATTTCTCTTATTAGGACACCAGTCATATTAGATTAGAGCCCCACCCTACAGCCTCATTTTAAACTTAATCACCTCTTCAAAGATCTTGTCTCCAAATATAGCTACATTCTGAGATGCTGGGAGTAAGGGCTTTATGAATTTAGGGAGGGACACCATTGAGCCCCTAATATCATCTTGCTCCAGAAATCTTCACCTGCATTTATTCACAGACTCATCCAACGAACATTTGCTGAACCTATATAGGGATGGCACTTACAGCCTGCCCAAGTATAGAGAATGGTATGAGAGGGCCAGGGACTGAGATTGGGGATCTCAGCATCTTAAACGCAGAGGAAGAAGACCCAGAGAATGAGACAGAAGGAGTAAAGTCCTCCCCTTCCTGGCCTGTGGATCCTCCCTTGTTCCCCTCTCTCACTTCTCTGGTTCTGTGAGCCTCGTCTGTAAGCCCTTTCTCACTTTGAGTCCCCCTCTGCCCCTTGAGACTCCCCATCCCTCCTGGCAGGGGAGCAGTGCCACACCATCTCCTTTCTGGCGCATTCGCACTGGATGTCAGTGGAGCCTTCCTCTGCTTGGGCATCTACTGCTTTCCAAGGTGATTGGGGGCAAGATGGAGCACCAGACTCTTACAGGGGGTAAAGTGTTAGGCATTTCCTCTTCAGTTTGATTGCTCTGTACCGTAGTAGCTGTAGCTGTTTCGCTCCTCAGTTACCAAAGGGCAAACTCACCTTATCACCACAGAATTTCTTTTCTTGCAACTCAATACTGTCTAGTCGTATGAAAAATACAATTTCCTCCTATTGATAGGATTTTGCCCTGTTCCTTGAGAAATGATAAAGATTTCCTGGTCTTTGATCCCAACAGTGCATTTGCTCTCCTCCTGGGGATTTTTTTCATAAAAATGATTGTATGAAAATGCCCCCATCTAAGTTACCAGGGAAGGATGGTCCCATTCTGAACTACATCTCTGATTCTCAAATTTCTCCTCTAATCTCAAGAGGGTTTGTTTCATTCTGCCATACTACTGAAACTGGAAGAAGGGATAGGCACCAGAGGCGTACAGGTATGGGGATTTGGTAGCAGGGATGTGAACCAGTTGTCTTTGGAAGCTTTATCTTTGCTTTATAAGGTAGGAAGTGAGGCCATCTACTGAGAGTGAAAGAGGAAGGCAAGGGGAGTGCACAGTTCAGCAAAAGAAGGTTAGCAATCATCCTGTGCAGAGTGGGCAAGAAAGCTGACCAGAGATGCTCAGTAATGTTCTCAGCATTGTTGAAGGCTCAGGGAGGGGTGACCTTGAATTTTAAGTCATACCAGTTTGTATCCGCCCTGTACAGCTGCCTGTTGCATCACTGCCTCATCTCCCTGCTTCCTTTTAACTGGTTATGGCACTAGTGTCCCCTATCTGGAAACCTCAACCACACATGTAACCAGCCAGTCAACCACCAACCTTATAGATTCAATTGCCTAAATACTCCTCAAACACATCCCCTCTCATATTCTGTCACCGTGCAACAGCTTCCTCACTGCACTGTGCTCCTCTTCTCTCTACCTTCCACCCAGCTATTAGAGTGACTTACCAAAATGCTCCAAATTCTCAAATTTGATTGTGTCACTCCTCTACTTAAAGCCCTCTAGTGGTTCCTTGTCACCTGTGGGCTTCATTCTAAGAGCAGTAGGAGCCCTTCAGAGGGCTTTGAGCTGTAGAATGACATAATTCAAATTAGATTTCTAGAAGTTCACTCTGGCTTTTGTGGGGAGAATGGATTTGAAATGGAGCAAGAGTAGAAGCAGGGAAACCAGTGAAGTCTTGTAATGTAGGAGAAATAGTGGCTTAGATCTCATGCTGGTAATGAGGATGGAGATAAGTGGAGGGATCTGAGACACGTTTTTAAAATAGGATTGATCACCTTTGCCAATGACTTGGATGTACAGTGCATGGGAGAGGGAAGTGTTATGAAAACCCCCTACTGCTGGGGACTCCCTAATTCCTTGGCTTCTGCAGCCCTTCACCCTTCCCTTCTCTATGACCATGCCTCTCCATCTTTTCATCACTCTGCATTCATGGCCTGCTCCTTAAATGGGTGTGCTTCTCCAAGGTCCATGACCCTCTTCCATTCTGTCTTTATCAGCGCTCTCTGGGAGTGCTCCTTTACCCCGTAGCTGCAACTCTTAACTATATGTTGACATTTTCCATGCCTACATCCCCGTTCTCAACCTATTTATCATGCTCCATGTCAGTATTTCTATCTGCAATAGGCACTTCAAGTTTCACATGTCCAAAATGGAAGTTGTTCTTTGACCCTCAAGTATGCCCCCACTTTCTGTACTCTTGACCTTAGTGCTTTCACCATCTTCCCAAATATTCCTCACTATATACTAGCACGTCATCATCTTCACCTTTCTCTCCATTACTCCCCAAATGCTGTGAGCCAGCAAATTCCATGGTCTTCAGATATGCTTCTCATTCAGTGTTTCTACCCATCTCCAAAGCCACTGATTTATTCATTATTTCTTGCTTGGACTATTCTGACCTCCATGAACTACTCTTTCTCTAGCTTTTTCCTCCAGGTCTCTGATGCTTAGAATTAATATTTCCCTGAGGTTGTTGCACATATGGCTTGGTCAAAGTTCAGGTGATATCACCTGAAGCCATTCTTCTATCTCCTCCCTGCTCTGCTTCATCTGCACTGACTCAATTCCTAGATTCCTACATTCCATTCTCTTCCTGCTGGCCTTTCTCATTCAAATCCACAAATTAAAGACGGAAAATTGACCCTCACTGGCTGTGATTGGCCATGTGTGTGTCATGAACCTCCACCCCAACGAATCCGTGTGTTTGAGAGTACAGTATGTTCTCATTGGCTTATGATGAGGTCACACGCACCCTTGGTAAGGGGTAGAAGTTTCACCCAAAGCATAATGGTTGAGAGTGGAGAAAGAATGGTTCCCTAAAAGCAAAACCAGGGTACCGTGATCACAAGAAGGCAGATGTGATGCTGGGCATCGTCTACTACAAGGTTCCTCTTCCTTATCCTTTTTCTTGTTGAGTGGTACTACCTTCAATTTAACCACCTGAGGTGATCCTTGGTGCATCCATCAAATCCCACCGAATTCCAAATCAAATCCATTTTTCCTTTCTGTCCTCAAATACCGGTTGCTAGGAACTATTCCTATATGCTCACAAGCATTCATTTCCTCCGACCCTTAACATGTTTCCCTGGCCTATTGACTTTGGATTTTGCCATATGATATGCTCTGGCCAATGGGAGCATATGGGAACTTTGTTGCACTCAACCAGTTTTAAATGCAATTGTGGGGTTGACTGGGGTACTTTTGCTCTGGTCCTTCACCTAAAAAGTTCCCAGATAATGGCTATTCCTTCAATTTCTTCAATTCCAAAATGAAAAAGTATGGGTAGCTGAGTCTAGCAGAGAGATAGCCAACCTGCAACCTTATTATATGAGCAAAAATTTAAGTATAGATTGCCATATGCCATGAGATTTTAAAGCTGTTGGCTATGCAGCAGAACTTAGAGAGAGCTGAGTGGTAATACCTGAGTTCAGGTCCTTAATATTTCCACCTGGATCACTGCAACCAATCTTTCCTGACTCTCACTGCAACATCCTCCCAGCTATTCTCTTTGCTTGTCTTCTGGCCTCCTCCTGCCCATTCTCCACTTTGTGGTCACAGGGATCTTTCTAAAGGGCAAATCTGATCACACAATTTCCCTGCTTACCCCCAATATCTCACCACTATTTTCAAGATAAAATTCAAACTCCTTGGTTAAGAACCCAGCTTTTCAGGAGCTTATCAGGATCACCAGCCTTATCCAGCCTCCTTTCCCTTGCATCTACCCACTGAACCCCTTTGCAGTTATTGAAGTCGTGATTTTAAGGTAGCAGTACCTTTACCCACCCTGCTGGCTGTGCCTGCAATGCTCTGCCTGTTACTCATCGAGGGGACACTCAGTTGTTCATCAAGGCTTACCTCCAGTCACATCTTCTACTGCAGAACCTCCTGCCCAAAGTGGATTTAAGTCTCCTTTCCCTCCCATGTGTTTCCACAGCGCCCTGTGCCCCTCTACCCTTCTCATAAGGCTCACTAATCTCACTCTTTCCTGGCTCCCGAAGTTCCAAGAGGTCAGGGACAGGGTCTGGTTTGTCTCTGTGTTCCCTGGGCTTGGTGGTACCTCACGCAAAGTGTCTGGCGATGCTTAGAAGATAACTAAAGGAAAGAATGAATGCAAGTGTTGGGTTTTCTGCTGCCTATTTCTCCAAGAGTCTTCTGCTGCTACCAAGATTCCCTACTCAATCTTCTACACAACTGCCAGTCTTATCTTCCTATCAACAAGATTTGATCATGTGACTTCCCTGCTGGAAAAAACCTCTACTGGCTCCTCTTTATTCTTACTTTGTCATGGTCTAGTTTCATCCACTCCTTTGTTCTCTTGTGTACTGATGAGGCCCAAATTCCAGCCCAGAACTTTCTCTACTTTTAGATATAAAATGGCCTATTTTGCTTACCTACTCCGGTGTCTTGCAGGGACCTTAAACTAGAGAAGTCAGATGCCCGTTTTCCTCCTTGAACCTTCTTTCTCTCTTGTGTTTTCTCTCAATAAATAGCATCGTCCACCACTGAGTTGCCCAAACCTGGCAGCTGTGTTGCCCAGACCTTTAAGAGACGGGTGAAGAGGGGCACCTGGGTGCCTCAGTCAGTTCAGCATCCAACTCTTCACCTCAGGATCGTGAGATCAATCCCCGCGTGGGGCTCCGCCCTCAGCCAGGAGTCTGCTTGGGATTCTTTCCCTCTCCCTCAGTCCCTCCTCCCACTTTCTTTCTCATTCTCTCAAAAATAAATAAAATAACACTTAAAAAGAAAGAGAGAGAGATGGTTTAAGAGCATGAATGTGGCAGCCAGATAAATGGCTTCGAATAGTGGCTGTGCCACATAATACCTGTGTCCTCAAGCAAGTTCCTGCACCCTCTCAGACTTTAAATCTCAGACTCTCATCATAGCAGTACCTACCTCCCCAGGTTACTGAACGGTAGAATCACACCAAGTGCTGGGCGGGCGCTACCACATAGTAAATACCTACCAAATATTAGTCTTTACTATGGTAACGATCCTCTCCCTCCTTCACCCATCATCCAACCAGTAAGTCTGTAGATTCTACATTCTCAATGTCTCTTGACTCTGTCCCACCCTTTCTGTCCCCACTGCCACCCTCCTAATCCAGCCTCTAGTCCTCTATCGTCTAATGATGGCCGAAGCTTCCTAACCAGTCTTCTTGACTCCACTCTTGCCCTCTTTCAATCCTTTCTCCATAGTTCTAGTGTGGCTTTTTCTGAAAACCAACTCAGCTCATGTCAACTTCCGGCTGAGCTGAAGTTCTTTCAGTTCCTCAAATGGACAGAACTCTATTCTCCCTCCACAAATGCTGTTTCCCTGCCGGGGCCTCTGCTCTCTGCCAGCCACCTCTACGGGCTGGCTCCCTCTTCTTTCTGCTCCCCACGCTGCCTGCTCTCCTCCAAAACTCTGATGGCTGTCCCTGCTACGTGTCCCTTTCCTCCAAAGTGGCTCAATGTCCCCTTTCTAGCTCTCATCACATGTCACCACAACGATGGCTTCAGTGACTGTCTCCTGTCACTGGACTGGGAGCTCCACCAGGAAAAATCTCTATTTTGTTCACCACCGTATCTCTAGGAATTAGCACAGGTCTGCCCCATAATAGAAACACAATACATTTTTAAATTATTTAATTTACTTTTAATACATAATACATGTGGGGTGTCTGGGTGGCTCAGTTGCTTAAGCGTCTGCTTTTGGCTCAGGTCATGATCCCAGGGTTCTAGAATCGAGCCCCACGTCAGGCTCCCTGCTCAGTGGGGAGCCTACTTCTCCCTCTCCCCACTGCTCATGCTCTCTCTCTCACTATCTCTCTCTCTCTCAAATAAATAATAAAATCTTTTAAAAAAATAGGTAATACATGCAACTAGTAGAAAATCCAAAAGGTGCAAAGGAACGTATGATAAAAAATGTCTCCCTCCATCCTGATTTCCCAAACATCCACTATACCTATTTTCTTGAGGATCCTTCCAAGATATTCTAAGCAAATACAAGTATATTTGCATATTCACTATGAGTGTGGTAGCATATTATACACAGTATGGGACACTTGCCTATTACATCTCTTAACAATATATCTTGGGGGACTCCTGGGTGGCTCAGTCAGTTAAGTGTCTGCCTTTGGCTCAGGTCATGATCCCAGGGTCCTGGGATTGAGTCACACATCGGGCTCCTTGCTTGGCAAGGAGCCTGCTTCTCCCTTTGCCTGCCTCTTCCCCTGCTTGTACTCTCTCTCTCTCTCTGACAAATAAATAAAATATTTAAAAACAAAACAATGTATCTTGGAAGATATTCCTTTTCAGCCTATATAAAACAAAAAAAAAATCTGCATTAGTGTTCCCTTGTAAATTTGTATCATAAATTACTTAAGCAGTCCTCAGCCACTGGGGATTGAAGCTGTTTTCAATCTTTTGCTCTTATAAACAATGTTACCCTGACTACCCTTGAACGTGTCATTTCACACATGAACCCTGATTCCCCCTCTCCCTCTGTCCTTCCCCCCAGCTCTTGCTCTCTCTCTCAAATAAAATCTTAAAAATAAATAAATAAGTAAATAAAATTAAGAAATCTGACAATACCAAATGTTGTCAATGAAGTGGGATGATAGGAACTTTCAGGCACTGCTGGCCGGAGTGTAAAACGGTAAACTGCTCAGAAAAAAACTGAAGCTGTGAAAGCCCTATATCCCAGAAGTTCCAGTCCTAGGACCTATACTCCTTGAGAGAGCCTTGCCCATGTGCACCATTTTGGATCAGAACTGCTCCTGATAGAATAAAAATGAAAAGCCTTAAAATGTCCACCCATAGTAAAATGGAAAAATAAACGGTGATTTATTAAGACAGTGGAAAACCCTACAGCAATAGAATGAACATATCACAACTTCATGCATCAACATGGCTGGGTTGCCTCACAATGTTGAGCTAAACAAATACATCACAAAAGAAGAGTATGATTGCCTTTATATAAAGGTCAAAAATGGGCGAAACTGTTCTACAGCGTCTGATGATGTATACACGGGAGGGAAAACTATATTAAAAAGGCAAGGGATGGTAGTGACTGAAATCAGCGTAATGGTTATGCTTCTGAGAAGTAATGGATATGTGATAGGAGAGGCCACGCAGCCACGGGCGGAGCTGCCGAAGACTGGCTGTGTTTCGTTTCATGGCCCACCCGATGATTATACAAGTGTTGGCTTTGTCTTTAAAATGTGTGTGTGCGTGGGTGTCACACACTCCTCTGTATGAATGAGGTATATCACAGTTTAGAGAATAGTTTCTTTTTTAATTTTTATTTTTTCAGGAGGCTCCATGCCCAGTGTGGAGCTGGGCTTGAACTCACGACCCTGAGATCAAGACCTGAGCTGAGATCAAGAGGCAGATATTTAACTGACTGAGCCATCCAGGTGCCCTTGTCTGTCACAATTTTTAAAAAATAAAAGTTCAGAAGAGCATTTGTATACCATTTAAATGAAAAGAAAAAAGTTAAACATATAAAGAAATATAAATTTCTTTGCTCAAATATGCACTGCTTTGCTCTGGAAGCATATGCAAGAAATCGGTGACAAAGATTGTCACTGGGGTGGGGCACTAAATGACTAGCGGACAAGAGCAGAAGGAGAGGGGCGCCAGGGTGGCACAGCGGTTAAGCGTCTGCCTTCGGCTCAGGGCGTGATCCCGGCGTTCTGGGATCGAGCCCCACATCAGGCTCCTCCGCTGTGAGCCTGCTTCTTCCTCTCCCACTCCCCTGCTTGTGTTCCCTCTCTCCCTGGCTGTCTCTATCTCTGACGAATAAATAAATAAAAATCTTTAAAAAAAAATGAGCAGAAGGAGAAATATACCTTTTCTCTTTTAAACATTTTATTAATTTACTGTAAGTAATCTCTACACCCAACACTGGGCTTAAACTCATGACGCCAAGATCAAGAGTCTCATGCTCCACTGACTGAGCCAGCCAGGTGCCCCCAAATACACCTTTTAACACCTTTAAGGTGTTAAACCATGTTGATATATTACCTACTTAAAAATACATTTGCGTTTTTGAAAAAGTCCCATTTGTATTATTTTTCTGTTGCTACATAACAAGTTACCACAAATGTGGTGGCTTAAACAATACAGACATTTATTATTTCACAGTTGATACAGGTCAGGAGTCCAGGCATTGCTTAGCTGGGTCTCCAGCTCAGGTTCTCCCAGGGCTGCAGTCAAGGTGTTGACTGGGCTGCGTTTCATCTGGAGGCTTGAGTGGGGAAGAATCTGCTTCCAAGCTCATTCAGATGGTTGGCAGAATCCATTTCCTCGTAGCAGTATGACTGGAGGTCCCGCTTTGTTGCTGCTGGCCATTGGCCTGTAGTTCCTAGAGACCATGCACAGTTTCCTGCCAGTTGGCTTCCTCCACATGGCTGCTTAATCCATCAAGCCAGCAAGGAGAATCTCTTGATCTGATTGGGCTAAGTCTTGATACAGCCTTATATCACACAACATGATCTGGGAGTGATATCTTATCACCGTTGCCACTTCTATTGATTAGAAGCAAGTCACAGATTCTGCCCACACATCAGAGAAGGGGATTAACACAGAGGCATGAACATCAGGTAGAATGGGAGGAGGTGGGAATTTGGGGGGTCACCTTAGAGTTTGTCAGCCACTACTGTTTATTGTTTTGTGAGGTTTCTGTTTTGTCCAGTTTCTTTTCTTTTTCTTTTTTCCTATGCAAGAGCTCTGTGGGTTAAATGAATTAACCCTTTGTTTGCCAAAGTGCTGATTTTTTTTACATTTTTATTTATTGATTTAAATAATCTCTACACCCAGTGTGGGGCTCGAACTCACAATCCCGAAATTGTTCTACTCTGACATATGCCAAGATGAGTCAAAGTGCAAAGTGCAAAGAATAAACCTGCAATGAGGCTACAGGTGGGAGGACAAGGCAGATATTCCACCTGTGTCTCAAGGAGATGCACCTGAAGTCCTGTGGAAGGAGATGTTTTTCAGGTTGGCAGTGTGTGGAGCACTGGGTTTGCTTTGTATGCCTGTAATGACCTCAACACCGCAGGACATCTCTTGTCACCAAGTGATGCCACACATTTAGCTTCCCAGTAAGCCACATCACTAGCTCACCAGTGCCACTAGCCCAGCGTCTGGGCTTTATGGTGTTTGCTGTGCCTCCCCTTACCTATGCCTGGACTACAGAGCCAAAGAGTTGTTCAATTATTCCATGTCAGACTTTTTGTTTTTGTTCACTTGTTTGTTTGCTTTGGTTTGGTGTACCAGGATAGGCACTCTGAGTCATTCAAGACTCAGCTCCTAGGCTGTCTCCTAAAGGGACATCAAAACTTCCAGGCCAAGGTAGTTGTACCATCATCTTTGTGTGAATTGTAATTGTGAGTTTTGCAATTGATCTGTGTGTTTACATTTCCGTCTCTTTCACTCAACAGCAAGACCCTCCAGGGCAAGGATTGAGTCTGATTTCCCTATAGACCTGTATGTTCATCTGTCCATGGGAGATGTCCGTATGGGTGTCCCACAAGCACATTACCATGTCCAAAGCTGAACACATCTAAAGCATCCCCTCTGAGTGTTCATATAGCACCCAAGACGCTATCGTTGCACCTTGTATATTAGATTATAGTTTCCTGCTTATGAGACTATCTCTACCACTAGACAGTGAGAAATTGAGGGCAGAAATCATGTGAATTTTGCTTATTTTTGCATTGCTGGAACCCAGCACAGTGCCTCCATATAGGAGCTATTCAATAAATGTTCAATGATCTGAACTGGGTATCTGTATCTTTAGGACCAGGTACCACAGGAATACTTAGGAAATTCTCAGGACACATTTGTTACATTCGATTCTAGGAAAGATGCTTCTCCCAAAGCCCTCTGCCCGCCCTCCTTTCTCTGGCAGGCTTAGATTAACAGTGAGAGCCAATAGTTTGTCACATAGCAACAATAGTAAAGAATGAGCTACTGCCGAATAGAGCAGACGCTTGCCTGCCGCAGAGAGCAGAGCAGAGCTATTTTGAGATCCTTTAGGTAGAGTCACAGTCTGATAGGCCCACACATTGTGGCGATAGTTACCATCAGCTTAGGGGTACAAGGCACTGAAAACATCTGATTTGCATGTCTGTCTTTTTTGCCATCCTTTGAAGAAGCCTTTTAGACTATAAAGGGCGAAATTTTAGGTCATGGTTTTCTTATTTTGAAGTCAATCAGATTTTTATTTATAATACCGCTAACATATTTTACTATTCCACTGAATTGCTACACATTCTAATTTGTAGATCAAATGACCACAGGTTCCAAATAAAAAGCAGGTCTCAGTCCAGACTTCCCAGTATGGCACACATGGTCCTTTGTGGCCTGGCCAGACCTCTCTTTCAGCATCCTCTGGGGCCTGGGCCCTCTCATTAGCATACGCTCCAGCCTTGGTGAGCAGCACCCAGGCACCAATGTGACAAGTGTTTTGCTCAGGAATTATCCATCCTTGTTTGCCTTGAGAGAGGCTCCATCACTCTGTCTGGTAACTATTTATCACTATAGGTTTCTCTCCAACTAGATGGTGTGACCAGAGGATGGAAATAGTGTCTTCTCCATTTTGGAATCCACAGTCCCCAACAAAGTGCTGGGCACAGAGAAGATGCTCAGGAAAGGCTGGTTCAGGGTGTCAAGATTGCAAGTTCTTGCTTGCTAGTAGTTAGGCTCTACTAGTCCACTTCAGTCCTTATGGTGGGGCACCATGTCTATCAACATGGAAAGTTACAAATTCTGTGGCTGCTTTTGTGGCTTTGGCACTCTGTGTTCTAATTTTATAGAAAAGATTTTGTGGTGGGGCAGACATCTGGGTGGCTCAGTTGGTTACGTGTCCAACATCTTGATCTCAGCTCAGGTCCACATCCCAGGGTCAAGAGTTCAAGCCCCACATTGGGCTCCACATTGGGCATGGAGCCTACTTTAAAAAAAAAAAAAAGACTTTGTGAATGTGTGTGTTTGAGTATTTGTTTACATATAGAACTTCCTTCTTCCTTTATTCATTCATTCATTCAACAGACACTCATTGGCTATGAATCCTGCAGCAGATCCTGTACCAATTACCAGAGGCATGAGAAAGCATGAGACCTGCTTCCTGCCCAGGGTTCAGTGGTGAGAGGCCTGTATGTGCTGTTGGAAAACCTGAGTTCAAGCCCTCCCTTTGCCTCAGTTTGGGGTCTCATGAAGGACATTTTATTTGATTTAGAGCCTTGCTTTCCCGAATCATTAATGAATACAAACACTTATTCTCCTTCTGTTATAAAGAATCTGGGTCAAGATATTCATGATTCCAGGAGAGAGGAAGATTGGCTGGTACCCGGTGGACAGGTAATATAGACTGTCCTTTTCAGGGCCAGATAGACTGTGTCCTTGTTGCTGCAGGAGAATAAAGGATGGGCAAGGAGACCCACTCACTCAGACCAGATTGACAAATCAGTGGTATCGATTCGTTTGCTCAAGAAGTTTGAGTTGAGGGGCACCTGGGTGACACAGCGGTTAAGCGTCTGCCTTCGGCTCAGGGCGTGATCCCGGCGTTATGGGATCGAGCCCCACATCAGGCTTTTCCTCTATGAGACTGCTTCTTCCTCTCTCACTCCCCCTGCTTGTGTTCCCTCTCTCGCTGGCTGTCTCTATCTCTGTCGAATAAATAAATAAAAAATCTTTAGGGGCGCCTGGGTGGCACAGCGGTTAAGCGTCTGCCTTTGGCTCAGGGCGTGATCCTGGCGTTATGGGATCGAGCCCCACATCAGGCTCCTCCGCTATGAGCCTGCTTCTTCCTCTCCCACTCCTCCTGCTTGTGTTCCCTCTCTCGCTGGCTGTCTCTATCTCTGTCGAATAAATAAATAAAAAATCTTTAAAAAAAAAAATCTTTAAAAAAAAAAAGAAAGAAAGAAATTTGAGTTGAGTTCCTACCATGCTTCAGGTTCTGAGTTAGGAGCCAGGAGAGAGAGAGAGATGGACAACATGGTCACCCGAAAAGGCCAACAAGGACTGTAACACAGTGCGAAATGCAGGCGATTCAGAAGTATAGGATGCTTGCCATGGGACAGCAGGGGAGAAGTCAGCAACCAGAATTTGGGACGGATCAGGAAGGCTTTTACAGGAAAAGCGATATGTAAGTTGAGACCTGAAAGGTGATTGGGAATTAGGTGGATAAAAGGGGTGGGGGTGGTGAGTGTTTCAGACAAAGGAATACGGGTGAATGTCCCAGGGACAGAGAAAACACATTACAAGCAGCACAGAAATGATTCCACTTCGCTGCAAGGAGGGAATTTGAGAGAAATGAGACAGGTAGACAAGGGCCATTTCTTGCGCATGAAGCTTTATCCTAACAGCAAAGAGGAATCATTTAGGCTTTTTTAAAAAATGCTTTTTAGTTCTGATTTCACACACCACAAACTTTATAATGTAGAATGAAAGCTCCTCCTAACACTTCTCTTACTCCAACGCCATTGACAGTTTGGTACATATTCTCGCAGCTTCTAACCCATTAGTGTTATTAATTACATTTATAAAAATAGAGCCATTCTATACCTGCTGTTCTATAATTTTCTTTTTGTCTTTAGCAATACATGGATATCTTTTTATGGTAATACATATCTACCCACTCCTTTTTAAATGACTGCATTATATCTCACCATGGTAAGGTCGTTTCATTGCTTTTTTTTTTTTTTAACTTGTTTTGGTTTGGTTTGGTTTTTTTGTGGTAAAAAATACGTAACATAAAATTTACCATTTTAACCATTAAAATTTTTTTTATAAATTGTGGTCAAATATACGTAACACAAACTTTACCATCCTAACCTTAAAAAAAAAAAAGGATTTTATTTATTTGAGAGAGAGAGAGTGCATGTGCGCATGGGGGGGGCAGAGCAGAGGGAGAGGGAGAGAGAATCCCAGGCCGACTCCAAGCTGAGCCTGGAGCCTGACTCCAGACTCCATCTCATGATGCCAAGATCATGACCTGAGTCAAAACGAAGAGCAAGATACTTAACCGACTGAGCCACGCAGGTACCCTGCATCTTAACCATTTTTAAGTGCACATTTTAATGGCATTCGGTACATTCACACAGCTATGCAACCATCACCACCACCCAGCTCCAGAATTTTTTAATCTCACCAAACTGAAACTCTGTACCCATTAAACAGTAACTTCCTATTCTTCTCAGAGTACTTTCATAAATTTATATAAGTGGAATCATATCCATAGTTGTTTGTTGTTGTTGTTGTTACTGTTTTTAACATTCACCTAGAGATGGGCTGTTGGTTTGTTTACCTTTGGGAGCGGAGAGGGGAACTATTATAATGCTGCAAGAAACATTCTCATATCCATCTCTGTGCACTTGCAGAACACATCCTAGAGATACTGGGATTTTCAAAATCTATAAGTGTAATAGTATGAACCTAAACATTTGTTCCATGCTCTTTTCCCATTAACATTGTATGTAGATACCAATTCTCCACATCCTTGCCAATATTGGCTACTAAAATTTTTTTCAAGAACAGATTTTATTAAATGTATGATATAAATAAAAATGTGTTCTGGCAAACGCCGACAACATTTTAGAAGAGTATATAAATCAATAATTCCTCGGAATGGATATGCAGCCACCTTCACAGCCCCGTCCCCATTTGTATTTGCGGGAGGAACCCAAGTTCATGAGCCATTCTTCCATTGATGACAAGTGCTTGAGACAAACTTTGTTGGGCCACACCTAGAATAGCCCTTTTTAACTTAATTTTAGAATAAATGACTAGAAACAGCTAAGGTGTATTGAGTGCTTACTATGTGTCAAACACTGTGATAAGCATTATTCATAAATTATCGTGTTTAATCTTTACAGTAAAGTAGGTCTAATCAAGAAATCCATTTTACAGATTAGGAGCCTGCCCAAGTCACACAGCTGGTAAGTGACAGAGCCAGAATTTAAGCCCAGGCCTGGTAGCCTTCAGTGCCCATGTTCTTACTTGCCAGTCTCTGCTCTCTCCTGTGTCTCCCTCTCCTATCCCCCTCCCACCTCCCAGCTAGTGACTGACAGACAATTCTTCATGAACACTCTCAATCTATGCATACCACTGTACAGTTGGTACAAATTTTCATTTGATTAGGCTAGATATAATCCAGGCGGATGATTCCATTCTGCTTTTCTGAAACTGTCTTAAGTCTCACCTTGACTGCATTTGTGTGACCCTTATTTCTCCAGCCATGTTCAACGTGGCTGACTTCAAGGTCCTGGGTAAAGACCCCAAGGCACAAATCCCGGGAAGGAGCAGGAGGCAAGAGAACTCCCAGTTGACTGTGGAGCCTTCCCTTCTGGGCAGGTCCATGGCTCCTGATTCTCCTTTTTGCAGAATTTTCTCATGAGATGGTCCTCAGATCTTCTTGGGCAGGCTTCCTTTACCCAGTCCTAAGGTATTTTTGGCCTGGCAGGCCAGTTATGTTTGAATGGTGCTTAGGCTCAGGTTGGATCCTCTGCAAAAGGAGGCAAATTTTTTCCCAAAGGTCGGAAATTCTTCAAAAAGTTGGGTGAGCAACCTTCCAGAAGGAAACTACCAGTCAGGTTTCCAGGTGTTGTCCACATTTCTTTCCTATGTCCTCTTTACTGCGAAGTGGGTATAAACTATTAGAAACAACTGAATCATTCCTGAAGGCCCATTTTGACCTTAGTCCTACATGCTGAATCCATCCGAAACAACTTTCTTAAAGTACCTTTTCAATTTACCTGCTTTCTACTGTAGTTGGGGTGAATTGGGCCTGAACATCGCAGGACAGAACTCATCCTTGTTGGTAACCTGAGTTGCTCCATTAACATCTTCACAGCTAGCTTCTTATTCTCCTCACCATTCACTTTAAAGAGCAAACCACCACCACCACCAAAGTAAATTCAACAATAAGCAAACACCAACTAAGGAGCATGAGCTCTGAAATACGTGAAAAAGCTTTCAACTATCTCCATAGATACTGGTTTGGGGGTTTCCTCGGGGAACACTAACAACCTTGCCACCTCCTCAAGTACCAATTTACCCAAGGCCAAACACGGCGGAATCCCGTAATGTGTAGGAATGTGAAAGCATGCTGGAGAGGCCCTCCTCTGCAAAACTGTGTTTTGCACACACTTTATTTATATTCAAGAATTTTTCTCCGTAGTTAACATTTTTGCTTTTGTCCATGCTTAGATTATCTTTAGCTTATTACGTTTTTGCCCTTTTCCTATCTACATTATCTTTAAGGCACTACCTAAACGTGATCATTTATTGAGCTAGCCTACTGGGAGTGGGTGAAAAGAAGTACCACAGAATGTCCTCAGGTCTCAGATGTATTCAGAAAATTCAAGTTTCCTTTGGTGAGAGAGGTACCTGGTAGGGGCTAGTGGACACGTGGTAGGCCATAAGCGAATTTAGGTCTGGTCCTACAGCGTCTTCCCAACGCTGTGATTTTTGTTTCCTGATTATCAAAATAATATATGCTTATTGTAAAACAGATGGTAAGATTCAGAGAAAAGGGAAACAACTCATAATCAGTGTGATTTTTGGATGTGAACCGTTCCCTCTGGGAAAGAGATGGAGGGCAGAGGACGCCCTGGGTCTCTGGCCAGAACACTGGCCAACGACGGGGTACCCCCTGTCTCGTTGATTCAACTGGGGTTCGGAAGACTGGCCGCCCAAGGGCCCGGGACGCAGGGTCATTCCCCCGCGCTCCTATTCGGCCACCTGCGCGGTGACCTGGCGCCTTCCCCAGCGCAGCTCCCGGGCTCCTTCAGCCCCGGTTCCCACCGGTCCCCTACGCAGAGACCCAACCCAGGCACCTTCCCCCGCAAGTGTACACCGACTGAAAATAGATCCCGAGTCGGCCCCCGAACCCTCCCCCCGCCGCCAAGTCCTCCCCTTTAAAAGGAGCCACCGGGCGACGCCGGGGGAGTTTGCGGAAGCGCCAACCGCGTTGGGCCCTTGGGCGGATCCCGTGATTGGAACTGGCCCCGCCCCCGGGTCCTCTTCTCCCATTGTGTGAGCTGCTCGGGCCCAGGCCCCGCCCCCTTGCCACCTCCCTCCGGAGGCCCAACCCCTCCCCTTTTTTTCACCCCCCCTTGGCTCATTTCCGGCCGCCGCTGCTACCGCTAGCCTGTAAGGAGGATTCGGCAGAGGGAAGAAACAACAGCCGCCATCTTGTTTGTGTGCTAGGCTTGGGGGGGAGAGAGGGCTAGAGGGAGCGGGCGAGAGTGGGCAAGCGGGACGCCGGGCTGAGTGCGAACTGCGGGAGCCAGAGTGCGGAGGCGAGCCGGGCCGAAGAGAGGCGGCAGGGGCCGAGACAGTGGCAGGGGGCCCGGGGCGCACGGGCTGAGGCGACCCCAGCCCCCTCCCGTCCGCACACACCCCCACCGCGGCCCGGCAGCCGGGCCGGCGTCGACGCCTAGGGGGGACCATTACATAACCCCGCGCCCCGCGGCGCCTTCGCCCGCCGCCGAGGGCGAGCTCCGCGCCCGGCGTCCTCGCCGCGCCTCCGCCGCCCGCCGCGCGATGTGAGGCGGCGGCGCCAGCCTGGCTCTGGGCTCGGGCGAGCTCTCTGCGGCCATTAGGGGCCGGTGCGGCGGCGGCGCGGAGCGCGGCGGCAGGAGGAGGGCTTGGAGGGTGGGGGCGCAGGTCCGGGAGGGGGCACCGGGAGGAGGTGAGTGTCTCTCGTCGCCTCCTCCTCTCCCCCCTTTTCGCCCCCGCCTCCTTGTGGCGATGAGAAGGAGGAGGACAGCGCCGAGGAGGAAGAGGCTGATGGCGGCGGCGGAGCTCCGAGAGACCTCGGCTGGGCAAGGGCCGGCCGTGGCGGGCCGGGGACTGCGCCTCTAGAGCCGCGAGTTCTCGGGAATTCGCCGCAGCGGACGCGCTCGGCGGATTTGTGCTCCTGTGCCCTCCTCCGGGCCTGGGCCCAGGCCCGGCCCCTCGCACTTGCCCCTACCTTTTCTATCGAGTCCGCATCCCTCTTCAGCCACCGCGACCCAGCGAAAAGAAAAAGGAACTTCCCCCACCCCCCTCGGGGGCCGGCGGAGCCCCCCAAGCCCACCCCAGGGAGCGGGGCGGGGAGCCCTGGCCGAAGAAGAGATTTCCCGAGGATTCTCGTTTTCCTCGCCTGTATCTTCGAAAGAATTAAAAATGGCCGAGAATGTGGTGGAACCGGGGCCGCCTTCAGCCAAGCGGCCTAAACTCTCATCTCCGGCCCTCTCGGCTTCGGCCAGCGATGGCACAGGTTAGTCCGGGGAGCCCTGGCCTTCCACATCCCCCTTAATCTTCTCTGCTCGGTGCACCTTTTTTCTTCCATATTTTCTTCCTTTTTCTCTCTTCTTAGTTTTCTGCTTCTTGATTAATTTTAAAGGTATTTGAATGAGCTGGTCGAAGACGTCCAGTAGCCCAACCATTTTCTTTGCTTCCTAATACATTTGTTGCAACACTATGTCATATCGATGTGTGTTCTGGAATTAGAGCTCTTGAGTGGTGCTATGGAAATCGCCTTTATTGTTGCTTCCATGCAGTTTAATTTTTGAAATGCCAGTGCATTTGTGTGTAAGGGCTTTTTATGCAATTTTGCTTTGAATTTTTTGTTGTTGAGAAATGAGGAATTGCGAATCCTTTCTCCTCGATTGCACTTATTCTGTTTTCTCTACTTTCCACTCTTCCTTTTCAAGATTTTCTCTTTTTGCACAGTATTTTCCGTTGAGGATGAGAGTGTAAAAAAATCTTGATTTTGTGTGTGTGTGTGTGTGTGTGTGTGTGTGATCAGGATTTCAGGTTTGACGTTAGGTTTAACGTCAAAGCTGAAATTTTGTTCGAATTATTTTACCTACCATTCCCAGCCACCCCTTTTTTTATTTGCCTTAAGAATCAATATAGAGCGCAGTTCATTTTACATCTCCCATTTCTTTGGTGTGAGACCAAAATGTCTGAAACTCTGGGGTTTTAGGTTTGGAGAGAGCAGAGGCATTTTCTTTGCAGTTTGTAGTCACTTCTCTTGGGGGGGCGGTGGAGATAACCAATTGTGTGGAGTTATGTACTTGTAAATCAAAATTAGGAGTTGTAAGGGTCCCATTCATGAACTGCAAACATAAACTGATCATACAAAAATTTAAAATAGTGTGTTAGGTTCTGTATTTGTGTGTTCTTGCTTTTTTGTGCTTTAAACATACTTGGAGGTCCATATTTCAGTGTAAAAAAGCTCTATCGTTCTTAACTTCACTCAGTTGTGGACCAGCCCTTTTGTTAAAGGAAATTCAGGGAGACTTCCCTCCATCATCCCCTTCTTATAATTAGTTTGGTGCTGTCCTGATGGCCACCGACCTGCTCTTTTGCTGTCGTAGTTGTTTGAGGTGCCAGGATAAAGAAGAGGAAGAATGGCTGGCCATCTGACAGTCCACAAGATGTTCCCCCTTACTACGGAGCATCTCTTTAACTCAACGTCATCCCTCCATCTGCCAGTGAGAGTGCCTAATGAAGTTAAATGTACCCGATGAGTTTGTAGAGAACTTCTAAAGCATGTTTCTAAGTAGGTTTTGTTTCGGAGGGTGAAAATGTAAGGATATGGCAAATGCTTTGAATTCCTCGCTTTTATAGGAAAAATGTGTCATGAGTTTAAGGTAACCTGTAAAGATTGAGGATTTTTGCGGTTTTCTACTTCAGACTTGTAAAATTGGCAATGCAAGAACTTTGATCTATTCTTATTCCTTGAACTTTCTGTCGTCTTCACAGATTTTTTCTTTTGCCTTTTTTTCCTCCGAACTATTACACATGAGTATCATATTCGTTTGCACTTACTAAAACGTTCCGAAGGATTTTCAGATCATCTTTAGACATATTCCTGCCTGTATGTTTCTGTGTTATTTCTTTAATTTTTGTGTAATGTGGTAATGGATTTTACAGTTGAGTTCACTAGAGACTTGGGATGCTGTAGAGAAAACTTCTTTAATGTGTGTCATTTTGATGACTCCTGATTTGAACAGCTTAGTCTTGGAGTAATGCAAGGCCTGAAAGGAAAGCTGTGCTCTGTTGTTCAAACACCTCTGTTCAGGTGCACTACTGCCTTCTCCATATTTGATCTGTGTACTTGGCAACTTTAGCTAACTCATTTTAGTAGTGTCTCACCTGTCTAGTACACAAAAACTATTCTGCTACTTGAAATATCTTTGGATAATTAAAAGAGTCCTAAATGTATCAAGTGGGTTTTTAGAGTAAAAAACCCTCAACATTGAGATGAACTCAGTTTTAGTACTAAGAGTTTATCTTGGTATTAGTTACCTTTCTCTAAATTGTGATGAGAGTTCATCCCCCAGTCCCCTGTTAGGATTGTACTCTAGGAATTCTTTGGTGACAATTTTAATCCTAATCAGTCTGGGTTTTGGGTGGGGAATGGAGAGAAGTAGTTATAAAGAAAATACTGTCCCATTGTGAACTTAATTCAAGTTGGTGATCTTACCCTTTTTTTTTTTTTTCCTCCTCCCCAGCCAGCAGTGTGTAGTGTAAGTTGGCAGGGAACTTTTAACAGAGACACTTCACTTCTTAAAACTTTAAGTTTTCAAACATGTAACTTTATACGTTTTTACTTTTGAGTTATTACCCGAATATTTTATAAATGTGAAAGTAAGTTGTTTTTTTGGTAATTGATTAGGAATTTTATCTAGAACTGGGTCAAAATGATCCCAACATTCTAGACATCAGAAACTTTTTTTTTTTTTTTTTAGTGATTAGGTCTTGTGATTTTAGTAGTGTAAGTGTCCCTTCCAAGAGTGTAGGCATGTGCCAGTTTTATAGGAAAAAAAACTGGAACCCAGGTGGGTTGACATACTAATGTGTTAACAAAACAAATTAGTGTTTAAATTCCAACTTCTGAATTTTTAATTAGCCACTGATGCAGAATAAAGATGACTTCTTAATGAGAAGTCAAAGATTCTTCTAAAACATTCTGGATTGATTCAGATAACTTGAATTAAGTTCAAATTTTATGTGGAATGGGGAGGAAGAGACTTATTTTTCAGCTGTTAAATCTTTATGTTCCTGTTTCAATATTTGTATTTGAGCCATTGAAAATTTTATTTAACTTAGTATGGTTAGGTCAGAACTATTCGATAAATCAAATGACTTTATGTTCTGCACCCAAAAAAAGATTATAAAAGCCATTTGTAAAAATATTTTGGTAAAATTACTGATCAGGAAAGTTAACCGGTAAGTCCTGAAAGTATTTCTTGAACCTGTTTCTAATAATCTGAGCGATGGGCTTGATGAAGTTGCTATAGTTGCCTTCATTGTTCATTGGATGTGTTCTGTCACTGCTTTGTAAACACTTAATGCTATATGCACTGAAAGAACAGACTCTGGAAAGATGGATGACAGCGCTAGGATCTGGCATATTAAGTAGGGATCTTTCTGGTCTTGGTACCAGTTTTGTAGTCCTACTGTGTACTTGGGTCAGAATTGGCTTGGATTTTATGCCTGTTTTTCATTTCAAAGGAGCAGGGCAGATAGTATATTGAATATATCATTTTAGCCACTAGATTGATATACATAACAGAGAAGTGGCAAGGATTTTTTTTTAATGTCAGTTATATTTTCTCAAAACACTGTGGATTAGTGGTTTATTATCTAACCAGAATATTTTTGGTGGGGGCCATTTCTTTTTCGGCTCTTAAACCTATGATACTGTGTTTTAATTTTATTTTTAAGGCATGCATGTTTATATTAGAGTTCGGGAGTTTTTCAGTTATGGCTCCTTGGTCCAATGAGGTATTGCTGACCTCAGTGTTAAGTTGCAGAACATTTTATTAAGTGCCTTGAACTCTGACAATTGCTTATTCTCAAGGCTTTGTAAGTTCATTTATTAGGGGCTTCAAGAAGGCTATATGTGGTTGATAGTGAGATAAAGTGACTTTTGTTAAATTGTAAATCTTGTACATGTTACATACAGTATGGGTACCCTTTTCCAGCAGAAATTTGTGTCTGTCACAGATGTAAGAAATGTATTGGCATGTCCAGTGAATGTATAATGGAGAGAGAGGAAACAGTGTCTGCCTCTGGTTGCCTTTTTGCACTATTTTCTGTTTTACTTTGCTTTTTTTCATCTTCTCCTTAGTCTATTCTATAAAAAGTGAGATAAATTGAAACAAGAAGTTGAAAATAAGTGCCTAGTGGTGTTTGTAGGGACATTAAGTGGTAAATAGGAAAGGGAAAAAAAAAAAGAGTAGGACGAATGTTGCAGATTCAAGTGGGAGTGTAAAATACATCTTCCTGGTATATTTACAAAAACAGTTCAGGAGCTGTTCTGCCAATTCATAACAGCCAACAATTAAAAGAAAAATAAGATATGCTTGTTTTGTGTGTATTTTGTGATTTTAAGGTTTCTTTGAGAATTTCTGAAGTTGAATTTTTCAGTGTGGCAAACACTAAATTAATGGGCTAGTTGAAACTTAAATTACACCAAGTGTAAAAACTTTAAAGCATTGAATTCTGCAGATGGTTTTTTCATGTGATGGGTGTTAGTTTTCTTCTGAAATTTTGGTTAGAAATTTTTTATTGCTCAGTTCTCACAGGTTTAAGAGAATAAATATTAAGGTGTTAAACTTCTTCTGAACAGTTTAGATATCCTTTGTTTTTAGATGTAGATCTTATTTTATAAATGCTTCAAAAGGAGTAATTGAGAGAGAGAAACAAAAACTAAAACTCCTGAAAAAATGTAAGCGGTTAAGAAAAGGGGTTTTTGGAGAGACTGCTTTAGAGTTCTGATCCCTGATGTGCCTTTATTAACTGTGAACCTTGGGCCAATTACTTAACCTCTTTTTCTCAGCTTCCTCGCCTGTAGTACCCACCTTACAGAATTGTGATGAGGACTAAATGAAAATTCTCTTTATCAAATGTTGAGGAGAGTGCTTGCTACAGTGTAGTATGCGCTCATTGTGTTGACGGTTTTTAACCTTACTGGCTAAATACGTACAACAGCAAAGCAGTGGTAGATTTTTTAATGGATTTATAGATTGGATAAAGAGAAACCCAATTTCATGAAGTTCAAAGAGTAGTAGTCTTAGATGTAAAGCTTATGGTGCAGTTAGCCAATAAATTTACTCAAAGATTAAGCTTCTGGAGAGCGTAAGAATATGGTAGCAGAGACTGAAATAAAAGTAGAAGTACTGTATGTACTGTCATATAGGGTGTCTTGTATATGTAAGTAAGTGAAATGGAAATCAATAAGTAAAGCATAATGAGAAATCAGAAAGATTGTTCTTACTGGAAATGCTCAAGTTAGAATGCCTTTTTGCTAAAGAACTGTGTGATTGAGCACTACTTTATTTTCTGTTTGCTTATCTGGGTCTTAAAAGACGGTCTTCAAAAGGAAGAGGGAGAAGAAAAGAAGGAGCAGTGCAGTGCTTTTCAAATTTTTTTGACCACACCCAGTAAGAGTTACATTTACATGGAGAACTAGAGACCCTACCTCAGCAAGTGGACAAACTATTTATCCTTACTACCTGTAATATACTCTGGTGTTTTCTATTATGGTTTTTTTTTTTTCAAGTGCTGGTTGTGACCCACTGTATTGATTTCTTTTTTTTTTTTTTTTAAAGATTTATTTATTTATTTGACAGAGATAGAGACAGCCAGCGAGAGAGGGAACACAAGCAGGGAGAGTGGGAGAGGAAGAAGCAGGCTCACAGCAGAGGAGCCTGACGTGGGGCTCGATCCCATAACGCCGGGATCACGCCCTGAGCCGAAGGCAGACGCTTAACCGCTGTGCCACCCAGGCGCCCCTGATTTCATGATCTACTATTGGCTTGTGACCCACAATTTGAAAAATAGTGGCTTAGAAGAGTTGACAAGCTGGCATTCATCTGTATTGGACCAACATTTTCTGTATACTAGGCGTTTATATCCTCAGTGCAGGGAATACTCTGGTAATCAAGACAGATATGGACCCTGCCTTCCCTTACCTCATAGAAAAGGGGATGAGAGTGGTGTTCAAGACTGATGTGACCAGCATTTTATTTGGGAAGTACTGTGTACAGTGGGAGAAACGGGAGGGCCTGTAACCTGTAACTTCTGTTCCTCTGGTGGCTGTCTTTGAGGAATTGGTGTCCGATCCTGAGATCTGAAGGAAGAGTATAGGGTTAGTAAAAGTGAGCCTGGGCTGGGAACAGCCTGTTCAAGGAACCTGTTAAGTTCCATCTGACGGGGGAATAGCAAGAAATAAAACCAAAGAGGTGAGTATGGAGCCAGTTATGCTTGGCTTATAATACTTACTGGAGTTTAGATTTTCCATTTTAGCTCTTTTTAAAAAGATTTTTATTTATTTATTTGACAGAAGGCACTAGTATGTGCACAGTTGGGGAGCAGCAGGGGGAGGGAGAAGCAGGCTCCTGCTGAGCAAGGAGCCCTATGCAGGGCTCCATCCCAGGACCCTGGGATCATGACCTGAGCTGAAGGCAGATGCTTAACCCACTGAACCACCCTGGGGCCCCCCATTTTAGCTCTTTCAAATGGATGGGGCATAATTGTACCTCTATGATTGACTAAAGTGAGAAATGCTTTGAAATGAAACAAGGAGACCAGAGAAATGGCTGTTTCAGGATTTCAGCTGTCATGAGGGTGGTCTGAGTTAGTAGATAGAAAGCAGTGAAAAGATTTGAGGAAAGTGGGTGACCAGCAGAACTCGGTGATTAATTACATGTTCGGATTTTGTGATAGAGGGATCAAGGGTAATTTCAAAGTTTCAAGTTTGGGCAGCTGGATTGGTGAGGTTGCCATTTTCTAAAGATAGCAAACATAGGAAGTTGAAGTATTTGTGTATGGATGTGGTGGGGAGGGGTTACCATGAGTTAAATTTTGAACATTTTGAAGTTGTGTGATTCTCTTGAGTTGAGTAGTCACTGTTTTCATTTGGTGTGTCCTCCTCTCATTTCAGCCAACAAACATCAATTATTAGACACCTGGAAATGTAAAAATGAATCAAGGTTGCACTTTTTGCTCTCAAAGCATTTAGTGGGGTTGGTGTACATGTCCACACAATTTTCCTGTGAGTTATACTCTGATAAGTGTTTAAAGAAGTTGGGGATAAAGGTAGAGGATAGGGATTGTTTCTGAGTGGGTGGGTTTGGAGATCTGAGGGAAAACTTCAAAGAGAACGTGTATTTGAACAGAGGTAGGAGAACTTGAACATAACTTACTTAGAAGTAGAGAAAGTTGGAAGAGTATTTCTGTTTCAGGTGGAACAAATACAGGTGGTTCTAATGCGACTGGAACGTAGACTATGGTGGTATGTTTTCATGTGAGACAGATGAAAAAGGATTTTGGTGTCCTATTATGAAAAGACAGAAATGTGGTAAGGAGTTTGACATTTTTTACCATCAGCATAAAAATTTTATGAACAAGAGAATGATGTGGTCAGGGAAAGGGGGAGGACTAATTCTGGTGACACGGTACAGGATCAGTAGCAAGAAGAGTACCTAATGGCAGGAAGACTAGGGGTATGTCATTTATCTTTTGAAGTGCACTTGCATTTGCCTTGGAAGTTTTTGGTAGACTGTAATTATTGATGTGAATTGTTTGTTTTTTTAAGGTCCAAGTTTTGTTTACCAGTTGTCCTGAATGTAGAGAATACAGCAGATAACTCAGAAATATTTCACTCTCTCCTTTTTCTTTACAGATATGCAATCTTTAGGAATTTTTTTGGTTTTGTTTTTTTGGAGAGGTGGTATGGTAGCTCTATCACGTGGATCCCCTATAGGCATTTCATTCCCTCAGAACAAACCCTAGTCAAGCAAACGAATCTTACACTCACCGTAAAGCTTCTCCCAAGACGTTACCACTACTCAAAATCAAGAAATGATCAGTGGCAGTTAAATTAACATGCAGTTTAGGTTTAATATGAACATGTCATTGAGTTGATTTTTAAGGTGGGTTTTTGATAAATAATAGTGTCCTCACCTTTTAGTTAACTTCATGTCAAGAAGTGTCACCATATTAAATAAATTGATAAAGAGCAAGGCAGATAGTCAATATAAAACTTCCAAATGTGGGCCCAAGGTCACACATTTGATCAGTTATAGCACTTCATCTCTGTAAATTTTGAGACCTAATTTAAATGTGTTGGGATTAAGAGTCAACTCCAAGTCAGTCACTTGCCAAAGTGTAGGTATGCCTTTTGATGTCATGGTTGCAGAACAATGTTAAGAATGCATATTTTGAAGTTTGCTTGCACTTCTGCCCTTTGACTCCATTGGATTTCCAAATTCACTCGTTAGCATGCACATCTGTGTGATACTGTATAACTTAGTATTGATCATCATCTTCAATCCAAATTTATATATAATTCACAAATTGTTTCCAGTTGTCTTGAAAAATACTAGAAGTCATATCTGTTTTTCTAGCATGGATATTTCATTTAATTTTCTTAGTCTTTCAAAAGTAGTTTTAAATGTTTGTGCATCTTTCTTTCCTTGATAGATGGGTTGTTTGCGGTTAGATTAGTTCTACATCTACAGAATATCAAAATACTGTTTTTAAATAAAGCATGAATGTTAGGGAATGAAAGTTAGGAAAGTTGTTTCAACCTAATTCATGAAGTTCGCAAATTTGCCTCATTTTAAAGACTGTGATGTTTTAAAATGTCATGGTTTTTAAGAACCCCAAACACCTGAGTTAATAATGCAGGAAGTGCCCTAAACCAATAAGAATGAGAGATCTTTGTTATATTGTCAATGTCTAGCCAAACTGTTAGCAGATTTATTGAAGTTATATAGATTTAACTTTCATTTCTATCCTTATTTTTTAAAATCCCAGATCCCTCACTTGGAATAGGGGCTCTGAAGCGTTTTGATCTCTGCCAACCTCATCACTCACTTTGCTCTCCCTACTTTGAATTCTTTCAGTTGCTGAACTGGCTGAGCTTTAGGTTGTCCACATCCCGTTTTCTTTCTCTCCACTCTTCACCTGTCCCGTTCCTGCTCTTCACCTGTCCCGTTCCTACTTATCCTCTGGCCTCACCACTGGATTAGAGGAAAGAAAGGTTTTGAGATCTGGAATCATCTTCCCCTCCCCCGCCTCCCCTCCTCCTCCTCCTTCTTCTCCTTCTTCTTCTCCTTCTCCTCTTTCTCCTCCTTCTCCTCCTCCTTCTCCTCCTCCTCCTCCTCCTGCTTCTTCTTCTTCAGCATTTTAATGCCACAGAGAAAACTAAATGAAAGGAGAATGGGGCACCTGGGTGGCTCAGTCAGTTAACTGTCTGCCTTCGGCTCAGGTCATAATCCCAGAGTCTTTGGATCAAGCCCTGAGCCCTGCATCGCCCTGCATCGGGCTCCTCGCTCAGCAGGGAGCCAGCTTCTCCCTCTCCCTCTGCTGCTCCCCCTGCTTGTGCGCGTGCACGCTCTCTCTCTCTCTCTCTGTCAAATAAATAAAATCTTGAAAAAGAAAAAATCAGTGGGTGAATTCTGTCTTTTAAATGGGTACTTGAGAATTGACTAGTTTTGGAACAGTATGAATATTAGTATGGATATTTTGCTTATGTGCACAGTGTAAGAGCAGAACTGAGTTTTTATTTGACTTTCAGTTTACCTGAAGCACAAAAATAAGCTTGTTACAAACAAATAATGTTTGGGCCTTCTAAATGGGAAAAAAGTGCATAACTGAGAAGAGGTGCTATTCAGTAGAATTAGATTTTCAGCCAAAATTTTTTCAAGTTTCACATCCTAATTAGTAACTTAAAAAAAAAAAGCCCTTTATTCTCACAGCACAGTGCAGTGTGTGGAATTGTTAAGAATTCTAATTTTGAAGGTTATGCTTTCTATATTTCATAGTGAGTAGTATTTATTTAGTTTCTCTTATATTGTGGAATCATCCTGATCTTGATTTTTGGAAAGTCTAAGTGATGTGGGTATTCATTTTACAGGAGATTATATGGCTAAATCCGTATAGCAATATAGAAAGCACCAAGGGTGACCTACAAAATCAGTACGTAATAACGAAAGGATGTTTTGACTCAACACCAGTTTCCCACATATTCAGTCCAAATTTGTTTTTGTTTAGATTGTCACATTTCTAATACCTGGTCCATTGGATACACCTCATGTATTCTAAACTTCGCAAATAACATTTAAATGTGTCTTGTCGGTCACATTTGTATCGCTGTGTTTGGTTTGAATATACACTCAGGTGAAGAAACATTTTATTCAAAGTTACTCTGTACTTGAGCATCATTAAAGGTATTTTGGGAACTGGTCAACGAACTGTTTGGTGGAAATCGTCCACTAATGGTGTTGATTGGTTGATAATTTTTTGATAGTAAGCAGAAATTGTGTTATTGGAGATAGTGTGAGTTCATTCAACAGTTTGTGATATTGCTTTGTGGTATTTGTCATAGGATAGTTTAAAAGGCAATGGAACAAATTTCATGTTTATAAATTTCTAATCGTAGAGAAAGGGGGCAATTAAGCAAATATTTAGGAGCTTACTTTACTATCTAGAAAAGATACTTGTGTTTTCCTTTTTTACCTCCTCCTCGATCCACTGCAGTCTGGCACTTGCTCTTTACAGCTCCACTGAACTACTCTTACTTAGATTAGTAAATATTTCCTAGTATCTACATTTAGTAAATTCTCTCTGGAGCATGGATCACCACTAACATTTTCTTCTTGGAACCTGGTTTCTTTCTTTCTTTTTTTTTTTTTTTAAAGATTTTTTATTTATTTATTTGACAGAGATAGAGACAGCCAGTGAGAGAGGGAACACAAGCAGGGGAAGTGGGAGAGGAAGAAGCAGCCTCATAGCAGAGGAGCCTGATGTGGGGCTCGATCCCATAATGCAGGGATCACGCCCTGAGCCGAAGGCAGACGCTTAACCGCTGTGCCACCCAGGTGCCCCGGAACCTGGTTTCTAGGACAGTATTCCTGGTGGATGGGCTGGGGAATGTTGGGTTTTAACATCCTTTGACGGTTAAGATTATTGTCCCTTAAATGCTTTTGTATATCTGATGGCCCCCCTAATGTCCAACGGTGACTTTCTTACATCACCATGTATTCCTCTGGATTTCCCATCTGGATAACAGAACCCCTATATAGTCTTAGGTCGTCCAACCCAGAAACTTAGGAGTCATCTTTGTCTTTTTTCTTAACCCCCACCTATAGTCAAAAAGAGTTCTTTCAATTGGCATCTTTGATGCCTCTTCCCATTTAGTACTTCCGTTCTAGGATCAACTGCTAGTTTTTGTTACTTCTCCAGCAGCGGCCTCCAGACATGTCGGTCCAATTCATTCTTCATCTTGTTTGCCTGAGTGGGCTTTAAGAAATACAAATTTGTTCATGCCATATTTTTGCTTAAAATTCTTCAGTAGATCAATTTTCTCGTTAGAATAAAAATTCCAAACTCTTAGGTTAAGGGATCTTCTAGGTTTCTTATGTTTGTCGAGCATCTAAATTTTATTCAGCTGATCTGAACTAATCCCTGTGAAGGGCAAGTTGAGATAGGGGCCAGAAAAGATGATTTATTTGAACCTTCATTTTTTCCCTTTCCTTGAAGGGAAAGGAAGAACTTGAAGAGCTCAGTAACAAGCATGGAATTGAGGCTGGTCAGTACTAAAACCCACCATCCTAGGATTTCCTAAATTGTGACATTAAATTTTTAAATTATTTTTTTCCCTTGTATCTTCATACATACTGCTTTTAGTTTGGGACTTGCCTTTCTATTAGTTTTAGACCATGGGTTTCATTTTCTGTTTAGGACAAAGTTGTAGTTAAGGACTCACCCTGGAAGTTATCTGGCCCTTCCCTCTGGACAGAAGGTTCTGAAATTTCTCATCAGGCATTCAGATTCTCTGTCACTCAGCCAGGGACACCAGAATCTTCTGTGTGAGTTTACCTTTCTCAGTAAAAACTCTTCCCCATCCCTAAAAACAGAACAACAATAATAAAACTCCATGAAGGAAGTAGAGCAAGTTTTACTATCTCTTGATGAAAGGGCTGACTTGAGCTCACAGTTGCTAAATGAGGACAGCTTAATAGAATTGGGTTTAGACTCCCTGAGCAGTGCCAAGGTATAGATAACAGTGATAGCTGATGGCATTTAGGAATCATAAATGTCCAGAGCTTTGAGGCACAAAGTAGCTTAGGAGTAATAATGACTGTTAATGATATTAGATGAAATAACAGGGTCTGTTTGATCAAAGTATATATGACTTTTACATAGTCTTCCAAATTTAATCATTATAGCTGTTGAAAATGTTTTAAGTAGAGGAGTGTCCAACTCTTGATTTTGGCTCAGGTCATTATCTTGGGGTTGTGGAGTTGAGCCCCCACATCCTGCTTTCCCGCTCAGGGAGTCTGCTTGAGAATCTTTGCTTGCGCCCCTCCCCGTGCACACACATGAGCTCTCTCTCTCAAATCTATTTAAAAAATAAATGCAACCCTTATCCTTCAGATACTCATCATTTGGTAATGAAGTATATTGCACACAAATATTTAGCCATAACAAAAGATAGAAGGTAGTAAGTGCGTAGTTGAGATTGAGGGGCATCTTGGGAAACAGGAGTATTGGGATCAATCTTTGTGTTGAAACCTGAGTGGATCTCTTGTAGTAGTAGCTACAATTTAGGTCTGTTCAAAGTACAGGATTGGCATTTATAAACAGTCCTAAACTTTTATTTTCAGGGTCTGCCAATGTAAACCCTCCTGTCTGGCTTCACAGTGGAGCTTAACTTTGTAATGTGATGTGGAATGTTTTGCATAAACATGAAACAGCAATCAAATGGAGCAAATTTGGCTGTAGTACAGGTTAAATTAAAATCCTCAAGATTCTAGGACCTCCAGTAAGACTTTCATATTACTGATTGATTTCTCCTCAGTGAATTCTGTGTATGTGGCTTTTACCTACTTCTGATATTGTTGAGAGGATTAGTGGGAATAATAAAATTATTGAAGTGCCAAGGACAATCCCTGACAAGTTGAAAGTGCCTGATAAAAGTTTGTTCTCATTATTAAATTGTTTTGTCTCCTAAAAGGGTAATGATTCCATTGAGTAATAATAGATAAAACATCTTCATGGTGCTTAATATGTGTTAGGCACTATTCTAAATACATATATTAACTCATTTAATACAAATAACTTATGAAGTATGTACTTTCCTGTTATACAGAGGTGGAAACTAGGTTCTTCTGTGTGTACTTCAGAATCCTCTTGTCTGGTTCCCTGAAAAACTTAGGATTTTGATTGGCATTGCACTGAATGTGTAACTTTTCTTGTGTTATTGCTTTGGCTAGATTCTCCAGTACAACATTGAATTAGAAGTGTTTGTCATGTGTATCTTTGTCTTGTTCTGATGCTAAAGAGGCTTTTGACGTTGGTCCACTAATGCATATTTGCTGTCAGTTTTTAGGTTTTGGAAGGAACATTTTTTATCACTTTAAGGAAGTTCCTTCCCATCACTTTCTTGATTGCTGTAGTTTTTTTTGTTGGTTTGGGTTGGGATTTTTTTGTGAGTGATTGGGTATTGAATTTTATACAGTGCTTTTCTTACAGCCATTGAGATGAACCTTGTACTTTCTTTCTCCTTTGTTAATATAATGAATGACATTTGTAGATATTCTAGGCTTCTAATGCAAACCCCTCCCCCCCTGGATTCCTGACATTAACCCAATTTGATCATTACAGTACATTTTAAAGACACTGATGAATTTGATTTGCTGGGGGGTTTGTTTTTGTTTTGGGGGCTTTTTTTGGATTTTTGCTGCTCACGTTCATGATTTTCTTGTACTGGCCGTGTGATTTTTAGAGTATTCTGTTTTCTAGAAGTGTTTGTAGGAGGTAGAAGTTTTTTATTTGAAAGTTCAGTAGGACATGCCCGTAAAAACATTTAGACCTGGTGTTTTCCTTATGGGAAGATTAACCAATGAGTAAGAGACTTTTTTTAAGATTTATTTATTTGAGAGAGAGGGAGTGCCCACGAACCAGAGGAGGGGCACAGGGAGAGGGAGGGAGAATCCCAAGCTGACTCCTCCCTGAGCAGAAGCCTGATGCACAGCTCAATCTCATGACCCTGGGATCATGACCTGAGCTGAAACCAAGACTCAGACACTTAACCTACTGCACCACTGAAGCATCCCCAGACTATTTCTTTAATGGTAAAAGGGTTATTCGGGCTTTCTATGTCTCCTTCTTTTAAACTTATTTAAATGGGAAATTTCAATTTAATAGAAGAGTATAAAGGAACTCCCATGTGCCTGTTACTTCAAGTTATTTTTGCACACACATACATGCTCCCTCCTTTTTTTTTTTTTTGCAGGAGTGTTTTATAGCAAATCCCAGACAAGTCATTTCACCAGAAATACTTCAATATGTATCTCTTAGTTAAAAGGATTTGTTTTAACATAGTAACTGTGGTATTACCACACCTGCCAAAATTGATAATTTAATATTACTCACCACTCAGTCATATTTAATTTTCCTGATTTTCTTTTTAAGATTTTATTTATTTATTTATTTATTTGAGAGATAAGAGTGGCGCCTGGGGAGGGGCAGAAGGAGAGGGAGGAACAGAGAATTTCAAGAAGACTAGAGGCCAACTCAGGGCTCAATCCCGTGACCCTGAGTTCATGACCTGAGCCAAAACCAAGAGTTGGGTGCTCAACTGACTGAGCCAACCAGATACCCCTTTGTGATTCTTGTCTTAAAAATGTGTTTCCTTGGGGCGCCTGGGCGGCTCAGTCCTTAAGCATCTGCCTTCCGCTTAGGGCATGATCCCAGGGTCCTGGGATGGAGCCCCGCATTGGGCTCCCTGCTCCACTGGGAGCCTGCTTCTTCCTTTCCCACTCCCCCGCTTGTGTTCCTCTCTCGCTGGCTCTCTCTCTCTCTCTCTCTGTCAAATAAATAAATAAAATCTTAAAAAAAAAAAAATGTGGTTTGCAGGTTCCAAACAAGGTATATCTAATTGTTGGATCTCTAATAACAATTCCTCCCATTCCCTTATATTTTTCTTTATGTCATTGATTTTTTTTCAGAAACTGGCACGTTTATCCTATAGAGTTTCTTTTTGATTATGGTTTTGTGAATATTTTCTCAGGAACATATCCATTTTTGTCTCTTCAATTTTTTGTGTGAAGTTGATTAGCTGTATTGCTTTCTATTTTTTCTTTTTTCCTTAACCTTCCCAGAAATTTATTTTTTATTTTTCTTCTTCAAAGAACCAATTTCTTGTGGTTTTGTTGGTACCCTCTCAGTCGTATCCCTATTTTTCTCTTCTGTTGATAATTGCTTTTCTCTTTGATTGTCTTGCTACTGTTTTTTTTCTAACATAAGTTGGCTACTTAACTCAATTTTTATCTTTATTTTTTAAGTTTTGAAATGTATTAACTTTTCTTTTGTGATTTCATCTTGTCACTTGTGTATATGTATGCTTTTAAAATTTCTAAATCAGCAGAGGCTTTTTGTGTTTTTTTTTTACTTAAATGTTCAAGACTAAAACTATGCAGATGATAGGATATTTCCTTGTATACTACAGGGGGAGGTAGAATGCAGAATTGTTCATAAAGTATGTATGATTTTAGTTTTGTGAATTATGTAAGTGGAAACAGTGAAGGAAATATATCCACATATTAAGCAGTTGTCTTTCAGTAGTGATATCAGGGAAATTTTTTTAAAGGTTTTATTTATTTATTTGTCAGAGAGCACAAAGCAGCGGGAGTGGCGGGCAGAGGGAGAAGCTGGCTCCCCACTGAGCCGGGAGCCCAATATGGGACTCGATCCCAGGATCCTGGGATCATGACCTGAGCCAAAGGCAGACACCTGACTGACTGAGCCACCTAGGCGTCCCAAGGACATCTGGGAAATTTTATTTGAAACCTTATTTGTATTCCAAAACACCTAAGACACATTTTGTTTTTATAATGGAGGAACACAAAATGATTTGGAAAGGGAAGAATAATACTGTAAAAGTCTGGACTCTGAATCATGTGCTGAGATCCTGGGGTGTAATTCAGAGCAAATATATATATAAGAACTTCCCATTCTTTTTTTTTTTTTTAATAGATTTTATTTATTTATTTGACAGAGAGAGAGAGTGAGAGCACAAGCAGGGGGAGTGGCAGAGGAAGAGGGAGCCTCCTCAGCAGAGAGCCTGATGCAGGGCTCTATTCCAGGATCTTGAGATCATGACCTGAGCTGAAGGTGGACGCTTAACCAACTGAGCCACCGAGGTGTCCTGATACAGAGCAGTTATAATATGACCAGATGCCTACACACGTTGGACCATTAGGCAGGGCGTTGGTGTGTAAGTGGTGAAACTTGTCCTTTCCAAAAAGCTACAGTCTGGATGCAGCGGTGGGGTGAAGGGTGGTGGTAGGAAGAAGAGATAGCAGAGAGGAGGGGTCAGTGAGACAGACACACAGATATTTTCAGTGCCGTGATAGAATGCTCTTAAGAACAGGAAGGGCACAGAGGAAGAGTTGGGCTTCGGAACCAAGATTAATCGGACCACGTAGATCATTACTAAGTGGTATTTTGTCTTCAGGGGATGGACTGTCTTTTACTAGTATAATCAGTTGATTCAAGTGTATCTAATTATTAAATACCCAATTATGCCTTCCTTGTTAATGTGAAAACTACTTGGAGAATTAAAAGGGAAAAAAAAATCAACCCCTCAGTCTATATAATGAGTTAATACTGTTAGTCCACAGATCAATCAGCGATAGTTTTTTCCCTCCAGTGGACATTTGGTAATTTCTGGAGGCATTTTTTATTTTTACAGATGGGGTGGGGGTAGTACTGGCATTGAGAGAGACCAAGGATCTGCTGCTTATCTTACAGTGCACAGGACAATCTCCCCTTCCCCTACAACAAAGACTGTTCAGCCCAAAATATTCAGTAGTGCCAAGATTGAAAAACCCTGAGTTAATCCATAATTTGTATCCTCTTTTTGGTGTGATCGGGGTGATTTGTATGTTGTTGAAGGAACTAGGCATGGTTTTATATCCTATTCCAGCAAGATTTTGGTTAAGAAAAACTAATCTGTAAGCTGAGGTCAGGTGAAAGTGAATTCACTCAGATCAAGGACTTGCTTTGTGGCAGGCACTGTGATAGGCACTTGGTAAAGAATGGCAGATAGTCCCTGTCTTCATCCAGCTCACAATGAATGTTCTGGGAATGGTAGATCTTTTGTATCAATTGTCTTCACTTGATCTTAGCCAAAAGGCTGAGAAACCATCAGTTGTCTTTATTATTATAATATTTTAAATCTTTTATTTCATTCTGAACTTAGTTTGTGTATAGATAAGTTATTTTAACCTCTTCTAAGGAATTCTGGAATTGTATAAACAATTGTATATCTTTTTCATGAACGTCAGTACAAACTGGACAACTCATGTAATGGGTGTTGTGCTAACATTTAATCCTTTTTCCTTTGGTCTGTCTTTAGGTACAGTTCATAAGTGTTTAAACTTGTTGGCATAGGGGCGCCTGGGTGGCACAGCGGTTAAGCATCTGCCTTCGGCTCAGGGCGTGATCCTGGCGTTATGGGATCGAGCCCCACATCAGGCTCTTCTGCTATGAGCCAGCTTCTTCCTCTCCCACTCCCCCTGCTTGTGTTCCCTCTCTCGCTGGCTGTCTCTATCTCTGTCAAATAAATAAATAAATAAAATCTTTAAAAAAATAAATAAACTTGTTGGCATAACCAAATACTCTCTAATTTTTAAATACACATGTAACAAAATTTTTTTTAGCATAATACGAAAGACTGCAATACAAATAGTATCCCATGGAGTTAGGTTTGGAAATATTTAATGCTTATCAAGAACAAAACAGAGACATTTGTAATTTTGATTCTGTCAAAACTCTAACTTTTATCTTTTCTCTTTGCTTTTAGATTTTGGCTCTCTATTTGATTTGGAGCATGACTTACCAGATGAATTAATCAACTCTACAGAATTGGGACTAACCAATGGTGGTGATATTAGTCAGCTTCAGACAAGTCTTGGCATAGTACAAGATGCAGCCTCTAAACATAAACAACTGTCAGAATTGCTACGGTCTGGTAGTTCCCCTAACCTCAATATGGGGGTTGGTGGCCCAGGCCAAGGCATGGCCAGCCAGCCCCAACAGAACAGTCCTGGATTAGGTTTGATAAATAGCATGGTTAAAAGCCCAATGGCACAGGCAGGCTTGACTTCTCCCAACATGGGGATGGGCACCAGTGGACCAAATCAAGGTCCTACGCCATCTGCAGCAGGTATGATGAACAGTCCAGTAAATCAGCCTGCCATGGGAATGAACACAGGGATGAATGCTGGCATGAATCCTGGAATGTTGAATGCAGGCAGTGGACAGGGGATGATGCCTAATCAAGTCATGAACGGTTCAATTGGAGCAGGCCGGGGGCGACCTAATATGCAGTACCCAAACCCAGGCATGGGAAATGCTGGCAACTTAATGACAGAGCCACTGCAGCAAGGCTCTCCTCAGATGGGAGGACAAACGGGATTGAGAGGCCCTCAGCCTCTTAAGGTAAGTGCAGTTTTGGTTTGTATGCACTATCAGTATGTTTTTGATTGGGGCGCCTGGGTGGCACAGCGGTTAAGCTAGTCTGCCTTCGGCTCAGGGCATGGTCCCGGCATTGTGGGATCGAGCCCCACATCAGGCTCCTCTACTATGAGCCTGCTTCTTCCTCTCCCACTCCCCCTGCTTGTGTTCTCTCTCGCTGGCTGTCTCTATCTCTGTCAAATGAATGAAAAAATAAAATCTTTAAAAAAAAAAAAAAAGTATGTTTTTGATTGTTCCAGTGATGGAAGGGGGACTTGAAATCAGTTACTCATTTATTCTTTACTGTTCATGCTTTATCTTCTTACATGCTGTACCATTTCTCACATATATGCCAAGGATCTGTGTTGTCACAGGTTTTATGAAGCTCTTACATTAATTTTAAGGAAAACAATTACTTTACAGTTCAGTGATACTGTATACCTTCAGTTTATTCCAACTGAACAGCTAGCTAATTCCTGTTCTCTCAGTTTGAGAGTGTTAGAGTAAGTATAAGAATATTTTCACAAATGTTAAGAGTATTTTTAACTCCTTTCTAAGCCCACTTTAGCCCTCATAGCCTCCTTGTAAAAACACGGTTTTGAGCTAGCTGGGTTTATACCATCTTCAGAGAGACGTCACTTATTTCCACTACTTGGAATGTCCCTGGTTTTCAAGAGGTATTTATTATAAAAGATATATTAAATGTTATTTTTTCTCATTATTTGTTGGCTATTAAGGTGCATTCACTTACTCTGAAACCTCAACTAACATTCCAAGTGTCCAGTTAACCTAATTTTGGTCATTGTTTGAAAGGCTTTTCTTTTTCAAAAAGCCTACTTTTTTAGCTTTCTTCTGTAAAGCATGCTAAATATATTCTTCAAAACTTTTTAAATGTGCTCTTTATAAAATTAAGATGTTATAAGCATATATTTGATGTTTATCTCTTCATATTTTTCCTACATATGTATTTATTTATTCTTGAAGTGGTATCACACTACAATTGCCAGCACCTGGCATATAGTTAGTAAATATTTGTGGAATGAAAAAGATGACTTTGCTTGGAAGGTGATATTGGAGATGGGAAAGATTTTCACAAGGATTTAAGAGCAAGCTTTCTCTGTAAGAGGAATAACTGAGTAGGTATTGGGAGTTTGTGTTCCTGAGAATCATGATGATGAGAGAGTTCAGGGATGAAATTAAGACATTGGGAGGCACCTGGGTTGCTCGTTCGGTTAAGGAACCGACTCTTCATCTCAGCTCAGGTTTTGATCTCAGGGTCATGAGTTCAAGTGCCTCGTTGGGCTCTACACTAGGCATGGAGCCTACTTAAAAAAAAAAAAGACGGGGCTCCTGGGTGGCACAGCGGTTAAGCATCTGCCTTCGGCTCAGGGCGTGATCCCGGCGTTATGGGATCGAGCCCCACATCAGGCTCTTCCTCTATGAGCCTGCTTCTTCCTCTCCCACTCCCCCTGCTTGTGTTCCCTTTCTCGCTGGCTGTCTCTATCTCTGTCGAATAAAGAAATTAAAAAATCTTTAAAAAAAAAAAAAAAGACATAGGGATGAATTGGGAGTGGGGAGATGGAGGTCATATTCAGATATGAAAGCCCCTTATTTTTATTTTATTTTATTATTTATTTTTGCTACACAGTAAAGAGTATTGACCTCTTAACTTGGGGAAAGATTCTGTCATTCCTACCTTCTCTGTACATTCTCCCTTTTTGGCACTTTCATGTTGCTGTGTTGATATGGTTAAGTTCGAATATTTGGAGTGGAAACCGGAAACAAGAAGGTAAAATATTTATTAGGTACCTCTTCTAGGTTCTAGAACATAACCTGTGAAGAGTCCCTGTCCCCCTGATGTTTATACTCCAGTGGGGAGTGGTGGTGGGGTGACAGACTAAACCTTCACTGATTGAGCAAATATTTATTGAGCCCTAGTTTTGGTGTTGAAGATAGAGCAGCGAATAGACTTACTTCATAGAACTTACTTTCTAGTGTGCACGTAAGTTATAAGTTTATAGTATTCCAGGTACGTGCTATGAAGAAAAATTTAAAAAGGAGAGGCTCAGGAGCATATGGCTGGCTTAGTTAGTTGAGCGTGCAACTCTTGATCTCAGGGGTTGTAAGTTTGAGCCTCACGTTGTGTGTAGAGATTACTTAAAAATAAAATCTTCAAAAAAAAAAAAAAGTCTCCATGGGAGTGGGGCACTGTTCTATTTATGATCTAAATCACAAATTTCTTGTATCAGCATTGTTTGAGGGACTGGATATATAGCAGTGTACAAAACAGACAAAATGTCTTTGTGGAGCTTCTGTTTTCAAGGGATGGAGGAATTCAAATATAAAAATATATTATTACTAAAATATTTTGTGGTTTTTAAATGAGTCCCACCTATATTTTAAAGTTGATACTTGTAAAGTACTTGGAGCTGTGCCTAACACGTAAGAACTCTAAATGCTTACTTAGTAAATGAGTTTTGGGGAATTACGGAAGTTTAGGATGAGATACCCAATAATATACCACTAAGTACTTTTATAAAACAATGAGTTTTCTCTTTATAGCAGGAAGAAAAGCTTTCTATATTTTCCTGTTGAAGATTAAAATAAATTCAGGGTGTTAAAATTGTTGGATAGCAGTTCCCCTTCCATGGGACCAGGTCGTAGAATTACCTCAAAGAGCTGATTATATTCATTACATTTCTCCAGAATTCTTAAGAGTTCTAATGATATTTAAGAATCAGGAATAAGATGGGGCACCTGGGTGGCACAGCGGTTAAGTGTCCGCCTTCGGCTCAGGGCGTGATCCCGGCGTTATGGGATCAAGTCCCACATCAGGCTCCTCCACTATGAACCTGCTTCTTCCTCTCCCACTCCCCCTTGCTTATGTTCCCTCTCTCACTGGCTGTCTCTATCTCTGTCAAATAAATAAATCTTTAAAAAAAAAAAAAAAGAATCAGGAATAAGGAAGTTTTCAGTGAGACTTGAAGATTTGAACCCTCTTGGCAAATGGCAATGGCTTTTGTACACAGTACTTTTTACGGGTGAATCTGTGGTTCAGAGTGTGCATGAAGGTTGTGACATTACTAATAACATTCTTCCAAAGCCTAACAGTGGTTTATGCGGAAAAAGTTGGATCATACCCCCTTTTAATCTAGTCTTGGATTTTAGAGTTAGCATAAGATAATGACAAAATGTTTTATGTCTCAAAGTTATTTCTGACTGGTCAGTTCAGGAGGGTACACTGAAGAGTGGAATAGTGCTGATTTTGAATCATGCTACCTGGGCTAGCATCTGGGCTGTTACCACAGTCATCCTCCTCTTCAGCTGCATATTGCCCAACTTCTTGGTTAAATCATTTCACTCTCCAGTAACGTCACAAAACATATCTGCCTCCTTAAAAATGCTGGTGACAAAAGAAATAAACATTTTTGAAAATCCTATCCCTAATAGCTGCCCTTTATGTATGAAGAAAGAGATGAAGTTAATCATCGTAGTTAATGGCATATACTGTGGAGCTTTACTGACTGGGTTAAAAATGAACTCAGTCGGGGCGCCTGGGTGGCACAGCGGTTAAGCGTCTGCCTTCAGCTCAGGGCGTGATCCCGGCATTGTGGGATCGAGCCCACATCAGGCTCCTCCACTATGAGCCTGCTTCTTCCTTTCCCACTCCCCCTGCTTGTGTTCCCTTTCTCACTGTCTCTGTCTCTGTCTCTGTCAAATAAATAAATAAAAATCTTTAAAAAAAAAAAATGAACTCAGTCACTCACATAGTAGCTATATTACCCTGGGCAGCTTGCTTGCTGTACCTCAGTTTTCCCACCTGTAGAATGGAAATAGTAAAAGTGGGTGTAACCTACCTCATGGGATTATTGGGGAACTAAATGATTAATAGAAGTAAGCTCTTTGTGAGTGGTATATAGTAAGGACTTACTTGTAGAGTAGTAATACTAGTGGTAGCAAGTGCTTAGTATTATTGTAGTTCCTATTTTGTGTGTTCTTAAAACTTTTTTTTTTCTTTTAAAGATTTTATTTATTTGACAGAGACACAGAGAGAGAGGGAACACAAGCAGGGGGAGTGCAAGAAGGAGAAGCAGGCTTCCCACTGCGCAGGGAGCCCGACGTGGGGCTCGATCCCAGGACCCTGGAATCATGACCTGAGCCGAAGGCAGATGCTTAATGACTGAGCCACCCAGGCGCTCCTGTTCTTAAAACATTTTTATGGGGAGGGGGAGAAATCAAATCTAGATCATGTAAGTTAAGGTGTAGTCTTCTAGAGGCGTAGCTCTTGGCTGTACAGGAGATCAAACGGCTTACCACATGAACAGCTGTTGGCTGAAGGATATGGGAATGCCCACTAGTAGAGACTTCAGTGGGTTAATATTCTGTAAATTGGTAGATTAACTTTGTTTGGAACTAAGGGCTTTTTATTCAGGAAGTGTTCATTAATACTCTGAAGGGTTCCCCCCTTAGAAAATTAAAAAAAAAATTCTAGGGGTGCGTAGGTGGCTCAGTGAAAGCATCTGCCTTCAGCTCAGGTCATGATCTCTAGGCTCCCTGCTCCGTGGAGAGTCTGCTTCTCCCTCCCTCTGCCCCTTCCCCCACTCAGTGCACGCTCTCCCTCTCTCTTAAATAAATAAATAAAATCTTTTTTTAAAAAAAGAATAAAATCTGTGAAAGAGCTTGTTATGATTAAAGAGACAAGATCCAGAATATTAATAAATAGCATCAGACAGTATAATTATATCTAAATTAGTGTTAGGCTCCAAAAGCTAAGGAGCTACTAAATGTTAATAGGTATTTAATATGTTAGGGCCATTAATTCTAACATCAACCCTATGGTTTTATTCCCATTTTACAGATGAGGGAACAGAGTCAGGGAATGGGTATTACAGAAAACTCCTGTCTTTCTGACTTAAAAGTACATGTTGTTTATCACTGTCGTATAATTTCTTTCTATTATTATGATCCGTATATTGATAAAACTTAATGCAGCTAAAAACAGATAAAATGCTTTTATGTTTCTTAACAGCAACAGTCACCTCCTCACTTGTAACCTTATATGGGGTGATCATTGCTAGACTGAGACCTGTAAGAGCAGGAATCCTGCCTGTTTTCTATATTTCAGTCTTTTTTTTTTTTTTTTAAAGATTTATTTATTTATTTATTCGATAGAGAGACAGCCAGCGAGAGAGGGAACACAAGCAGGGGGAGTGGGAGAGGAAGAAGCAGGCTCATAGCTGAGGAGCCCGATGTGGGGCTCGATCCCACAACGCCGGGATCATGCCCTGAACCGAAGGCAGACGCTTAACCGCTGTGCCACCCAGGCGCCCCTATATTTCAGTCTTAGTGATCGCTGTCCCTTTCACAGACACAGCCTTGGAGCATCCTTTTGTTTTGTTTTTAAGATTTTATTTATTTATTTGTGTTATTTATTTATTTATTTATTTATTTGTGTTATTTATTTATTTATTTGAGAGAGCGAGAGGAGGGGCCGACAGGGAGGGAGAGAATCCCAAGCAGACTCCACACTGAGCACAGAGCTGGGTGTGGGGCTCGATCCACGAGTTGCAAGATCATGACCTGAGCCAAAACCAAGAGTCAGACACTTAACCAACCGACTGGGCCACCTCAGCACCCCATCTTTTACGATTTTTAAGATTTATTTTAGAGAGCACAAGCCAGGGGAAAGGGCAGAGGAAGAAGGAGAAGTGGACTCCCCACTTAGCAGGGCCCTGGGGATTGTAACCTGAGCGGAAAACAGACACTTGACTGAGCCACCCAGGTGCCACCAGTTGCCCCATCTTGGAACATCTTTATATATTACTTTTTAGCCCGTATTCTATGACAGGTCCTAACCTTCCTTTCCTCTGACTCTGGTTACCTCACATGCTGTGAAGAATTATGTGTTACTTGGCTGGATAGATTGATATCCAAATTTTGTATGAATTGTGACTTATGAAGTTGATATTTAAAAAAAAAAAACCTCTTGAACTTCATTCAAATGAATATTGGCCTTAGGAATAATTCTCTTTTTCCTTCTTTCCTTTTCTCTTTTTAAAATTTTTTTGAGGTAGGAACAGTAATGTCATTTTTGGAGTTCTCAAAATTAACATCAATTAATGATAGTCTTTGGCATATGATGTTAAGGAGTTTTTAACCTAAAATTTTGAAGTACAGGAGCAGTGATTGATCTGTTTTAGGACTTGGATCGGCAAGGAGTGAAACAAGTAGGAAGGACCAGTTGGGGCGGCAGGTATTAAGTGTAATAAGGAAAGGAGGAAGAATCCATGTTGAGAGAAAGACTAATCGTAAATGCTGTAACCTGACAGGTTTGAAAGAGGAGAGTCTTATGCCCAAATTTGCCATCTAGATGGATGTGGTTTTAGGTGTGTAGTAACAGTTTGAGGGATAGTCCCAGTGGGGTGGTGAGGCCTCCTGAACTAAGGCATTGGTATAGGAGTAATGGGAATGAGTCTGAAAAGTAATGCTTAGGATTTGCTGTAGGTTCTAAAGAGATCCCTAGTCCTCCTTGTGTATCATTGTACCCTCAGTTATTAATGTAGTGTCTGGCATCTAACTTGGATACAGATATATAACATGGGCATTTATTAAATCCAGTAGTAGTAGGAAATGTCTGATTGTAGTTTAATTTTGTTTTTGTTATTTGATGAATCTTGGAGTTATATGCATGGTATTGGTTTGAGTTACTGTGGTGCCTGCAAATCTTATTAAGGGTTTTTTTCCCTATGTGTTAAATATTCCCAAACAATTTTTTTCTTTATATTTGAGGTATTACTTTTATTTTTCCTATATATTTGCCAATGATTGCCACTATCGAGTGTTTTTTGAATTCTTGTGCTCCATAAGTTTCTGCTTTTAATATACTGAAAACTTAGAGAAAAACCTATAGAGTCAGTTTTTTTTAAAGGATTTATTTATTTGAGAGAATTGGGGGGGCCGAGGGAGGAGAAGGGACACACCATGCCATCCCCCCACCCCTCCAACGCAGAGCTTGCTCCCAGGACTCTGGGATCATGACCTGGGCCAAAGGCAGATGCTTAACCAACTGAGCCACCCAGGTGCCCCTGTAGAGTCAGATTTTAAAAAGGAAAAAAAAAAAGTACTCCTCTAAGGTACTTTTTGTTTTAGTTGCCTAGAACTGTTGTGGCTTTCTGGTCAGACTCCTGGTCCTCTGCCTTTTCCGTTTAGATGGTTGTCTGTATCCTTGTGATCCAGGTAGGTGGTGGGTAGTTGGACATCAGGATCACTTGAGATATAGAGAAGGGGAACAAGATCAAATAACAAACTACAGTGTAGCCGAAATTAAGTACAGTATATTCCCTTCCTGTTATATTTGGTGGAGGAGTACTGGAGGTACTCCAGGATAGGGATGGAGAGACTGGTTGTAGTCTGTCTAACACTGGCAGCAGAACTCTGAGGAAGACAGAAAAGCCAAAAAAAGCCTGAGAGTCTTTTTTGGTCAGAGTGACCAGAAGTATCAGGAATGAATTACTGCCAGCTGATCAGTGCAGTCTATATTTGAGACCATAGTCCACTTTGGAGTTTCTAGGTAATGCATTGTAATTGAGAAAACAAGCAATGTCAGGAACTGGTTGAAACCCAGTTATTGTAAGCAGGTAATGCAGTGTCTTATGTGAACAAATGTGAAGGACCAGATAATACTGTGATATATTTGAGTAGAGATATTGTGCTTATTAAGAGACATCAAGGCAGCTTACAAATCCCTGTGTTTTATTTTCATAAATAATGGACTCCTAAGAGCCTAATTTATTGTCTGTTGGTCTTTTATGGTCTGTCCTGCAGATTCCGTGTTAGAATGGCTTTCATTTTATGTTTGTCACAAATTTCCATGCTAGTAGAGGAAACACAGTCAAGTGAACTGTAACTCCCTCAGATGTAGGCCTATGTATATGAACTATATTCATATACATATGAATATATGTACTTTCGTACTTTAAAAGCATGTGAAGGAATGGCACTTGTAGCCACACTTGAAACTACCAAAAGAAACTTGAACTTGTGTTTAAGCCTGTTTCTGTATTTGATCGTCCCTACAATCTTATTGGCCAGATCCACTTAGGAAATTCCAGTTATTGGAGACTGAAGCAGTAAGTTTTTTACTGTGGATGCTTCCCATTCAGGCTGCCCCATTCTTGTATGCTTTCCCCTAAACCTTGCCACTTCCCTCGAGCTTATTCCCTGAGTTACTGAACTCCTAGTCTCTGATCTCATCTGAAAACTGTAAGTGTTTTTTAATTTTTCATTACAAGCAAACCTTTAAACTGATAAAGATGTCATATTTCTATAAATTCTCAGAGTATAGATACTGCATATGATTTAAAGAACAGTTTTATTTACAGAGGTTTATGTGTTTATGACTTTCATATTTCTGTTTTCCTGAGTCAGCGGGCTCTTTTGTCTATCAGGATTAGGGCAGTGGGGCTACAAAGACAAATGAACTAAGGTTCTTTCCCTTAATGTGCGTGGTCTAAGGGGATAGAAGAGGCATGCATTTTATTTTATAATCTACATTGTATTATAAATTCACAAACATTTATTAGGGTAGGAAAAGAACTCTTTAGCGGTCTAGAACAATAGATGCTTCACAGAGATGGTCACTTTTGAAATGTATCTTAGAGGATGAGTAGAGACTCTGTAGCTGCTTGTTAATTGTGGTGTACCAACTAAGTAAGCAATAGAAAATGAAAATTGGACTGCCTCTTTGTGAACTTAGTAGTTTATTTCCTTTACAGGTTATCTTTCAGGAATCAAATAGGAAGGGAGGGTATGCCACTGTCTAATTATAGGGAAAAAGAAAATCTTTAAGGCAAATGCTAGAGATTGAAGAAGCAAGTTGCTCCTCAGATTTGCAAGTTAATGGGCACAGGCTGTAGTAGGATACCGTGGATAGTCAGGCCTTATGACCATCATGAAGGCTCTGGGGAGAAAATAGAATAGCAGAAGGCAAGAAAACCTGTTGGACACAGTCTACACAAGCTGTGATGAGGGACTTGAATTAAGACAGTGACAGTGGACTGGGAACAGTTTTAGGGGGTGTATGTGTCTTTAGAGATAGAATTTGAAGGCCCCTCTGATAGAACTGGATCTGGCTAAGAAGAATAGAAATCTAGTATGACTCTTTTTAATTGGGTGGTAGTACTAGTCTTAGTTTCAGTTCTGAGAGATTTGTTGTATGTTTTTAATAGGTGGTGTTTCACTTGTGGTGGGTTCTTCTATGGAAGAATAGGATCGTAAGTTGCATCATTGCTATCAGTAAAACATTGGCTTCTGAATAATTAATTCTTTCTCTAAATTAATATCTATCCAATATGATCGCTCCAGATTGTCATAAATATAGACACAAATCTACTTTTTAAATCTATAGGGGTTACAAAGAAATTCATAACTTTAGGAGCCAAGCAGGTAATTTAATGAATAAAGCAGCTAGGTTTAAGACTGCAAGGAATGAAGTTTGCTTGTTCTATCTAAGGGATTCAGATTTCAAGTTTTAAAATCACTGTGCCACCGTATCCCTAAATGAAAAAGGACATATCCCCTAAATTATCCGTTTTCTACTTTTCATATGAACAAAATGCTGAAATAAGCGTTCAGATGCTCTTGACATATCACACTCTCTGACATATTTAGGGATTAGGTCGTTTATTGAGTTTAATTTATTAAGCCATATTTTGTAAATTAAATAAAAATGCATCTACTTCATTCAAGCAAAGATGAATGGCAAACCTTGATTTGCAGATACAGTTTAATGAAGATGCTTATAAGTTTTTAAAACATATTTATCTCAGATATTTACAGAAAAAAGCTCTGTAGGTTTACCTGAGCTGAAGCCCCTGAATCTTAATCTTTTTTTATAATTTCTTTTTAAAGAATTTATTTATTTGAAAGAGAGAGAGCGCACATGTTGGGGGGGGGCAGAGACAGAGGGAGAAGCAGACTCCCGCTAAGCAGGGATCCCACCTCGGAGCGCTGTCCCAGGACCCCAGGATCATGACCTGAGCTGAAGGCGTTGCTTAACTTGACTGAGCCACCTAGGCACCCCCCCATAAATCTTACTCTTGAAAACATGAGTATTTTCATGAACATACTTCAATAGTCTGTTTATAACAGCAAAGGACTACCTTTAAAATTGTCTTTATAAATTAGGAAGTGGAAAAGGAAAAGGAATGGTAATGTTCTGTTTAATTAAATAAGATTTAATTTCTTGTCTGTTTTTATTCTTAGATGGGAATGATGAACAACCCTAATCCTTACGGTTCACCATACACTCAGAATTCTGGACAGCAGATTGGAGCCGGTGGCCTTGGTCTCCAGATTCAGACAAAGTCTGTACTACCAAATAACTTATCTCCATTTGCAATGGACAAAAAGGCAGTTCCTGGTGGAGGAATGCCCAACATGGTGGGTAGTAATCTATCTACAGATTTGTCTTTAAACTGGCGTTTTGACAAAGGAACTGTTAAACTTTCATGCTGTCTGCTATACACACTAGGAGATAATGGATGGACCCTGTGATTGAGGAGGCTTGTGCCTTCCTTCCATTTCCCATGGGTTTTTGTTTCTTACAGTACTGTTCAGTAAGGGTGCTTGGCCAAATGGGAGCAAGTGGGGCTGCTACAACGAAAATTTTGTGGCCTGCTATATTACATATCTTCTGCTTGTGAGCATTTCTATGGAATAGGAAAGTAGAACATTTCTCATCTTGGGAAGGACTCTCTGGCAAAGGATTCCGACTCTCAGTGACCGTATCTACTGATTTGTATCTGATATTACCATACAAAAATAACCTCCCTCAAAGTTACACATTGTTTTAAACAGTGATTTTTGTTTTGGGAAATCTTTCAAAGCTTCTAACATTGCTATTTTTCTTCCTTTTTTTGGTGCAAAAAGGAATTTTAATAAAGCATGGGGACAGGACCCGTGGGCAGAAGGAGCTGCTGCTTGCTATTTTTCTAAAGTAAAACGATTTCTAGTTGTAAATTTGTTAAGTAGTTTGTGTTCACCTTTGGCAAAAAATGTCCTGTAGAAATGCTACTTCTCTTTCAGATTTTTTTTTCTTTTTTTTTTTTTTTTTTTTGCTGTGTGTCATATATTCACTGAATTGCCTGTATTTCAGGTAGTTTAAGTAGTAGAGATATAAGAATGAATAAAACAAGGCATCTCTGCAATGTTTACTTTTTTCACTAGGGGAAAAAGGGGGCTTTCTTCCATAATTACAAAAACTAATTTTTCACCCACCTAAAAGGCCCCTGCTGGGTCTCCCAAGGAGTTCTTCATTGATAATTGTGTTTCAAAACCTGACTTGGACATTCTCTTCACTACAGACTCCTTGCCTTTTCCTCTCCCACCCCAGCTTATCATGCTCTTTATTTTTGCTTTGTATACTGTATATACTTTGACTATATTGGTAATGTAACTTTTTTTCTTACTGAATTTCTTGGTAGGAACCATTGTTTGTTTACCTTGGAATCCCCTGTGGCACGGTAGACGGTCCTTAAAGGTTTTAATTGAACATGTCTAGGTCTGTATTTATTAAAGAGCACACTGTGACACTTAATGTTAAATGTATCTTTGTTGTTTTATCCTTTAGGGTCAACAGCAGGCCCCACAAGTCCAGCAGCCAGGCCTAGTGACTCCAGTGGCCCAAGGGATGGGTTCTGGAGCACATACAGCTGATCCAGAGAAGCGCAAGCTCATCCAGCAGCAGCTTGTTCTTCTTTTACATGCTCATAAGTGCCAGCGCCGGGAGCAGGCTAACGGGGAAGTGAGGCAGTGCAACCTTCCCCACTGTCGCACAATGAAGAACGTCCTAAACCACATGACACACTGCCAGTCAGGCAAGTCCTGCCAAGGTGAGTGGGCTCAAAGGGTTTCTGTGCTCAGCAATTAACAGAGTCCAAGGGAAGAGAGAAAATGTGATCTGCTCTATTTTGAAACTCCTTTACTGATAATGTCTTACTCCATATTAGGATGTGAATAAAATTCAGTATCATTTTGTCAGTATCTAGGGATGTGGTAGAAATTTTAAAGGATATCCCTTTTGTGGTGATCCTTATCGACTTTGATTTGGTCCAGCATAGCACACTTTAAATATTATTGAGGATTTGTTAGTTGTCAGATAGGCAGATACTAAAAACAGTGTGACCCAACTTAGTACATTTTGTATATTTATGGAGTCATTAGAAATCTGTTTATATAGAGTAAAGCAGATTGCACATCTTAGTGAAAAATATGGGCTTTGGAGCCAGGTTGCTTAAGTTTGAATCCCACTTTGAGTACTCTGACTATGCAAATTGGTTAGCCAGACTTTGCCTGCCTTCTCAACTATAAAATGTGAGTGCTAATAGCTACCCTACAGGGATGTTAGGAAGAAGAAATGAGTTAACATTTGTAGCACTTGTTAAGTGATCAGTAAGTTAGGTGATAGTAATGTAAAAAAGCATAAGCTGCATTTGAAAAAATTATTTTTCTTCTTTTTAGTGGCACACTGTGCATCTTCTCGACAAATCATTTCACACTGGAAGAATTGTACAAGGCATGATTGTCCTGTGTGTCTCCCCCTTAAAAATGCTGGAGATAAGAGAAATCAGCAATGTAAGTGATGAAATCGTTTGAAGCTTTTACACCGAAAATATTCTTAGACTCTTACCAGTGCAGTTTGGTGGAATTTAGAGTACTTCTTGATTATGTGAAGTTCCTGTGAACTGCTTTGTGCTATCCTACTAGGTTGTTTTCACTCCTGTTAACCTCATATTAATGAGATGAGAATTGATCTGCTTAATACCTAAACTAAGTTCCAGAAACTGTTAATAGTCATTCTGTATAAAAACGGTGAATTTATGCTTCATTTTTACATTCATGAAAACTTAAAAGACAATGACATTGGGCAAGTTACTCTTATTCTTGTGGTCTAAATATTTAGATAACTTGAAATTATTTGAAGAGAAAGGAAAAAAGTTTGAGATTACTTTTAGAAACTTGGGATGATGAGGTTTTCTTAGAGAAAGACAAAAGTAAAAGTAGAAAGATTTAAGTGCAGCTACCACACCTCCTCTCTAGAAACAAAACATTAAGCACTTAGGGTTGAAAAGACAAATTTGGAAATATACGTGCAGCATGTGAAGAAGAAATTAAGTACCATAAATTAATGAACAAGTCATAAATAATCCAGGAGAAAATTGGGATAAGGAAATAGTTTAACAGAGGGAGGACATATCAAAAAGTTCACTATTAAGAAACGAAATAAGGTGCTGTTTCTCTCCTATCACGTTGGCAGAAATGATGCTCCCTGGTGTTGGTATTTGTGTGGCTCTGAGTCATTCATACACTGTTGGTGGGAACACTGATATAGCCTGTGGGGAGGCTTTTGGGTATTCTGGATCAAAAGCCTTTCATGCCAGTGACCTTCTTTTGACCATTCAGTTTTGCATCTAGACATTTTTTCAGGGAAATAATGAGAAACAAGATGCATGCACTGAGCTGTTTCATAATCACATAACAATAATTTTGTGTCTTTTAAATTCATGATGGGTTAGTCTGTTTTTCTTACACCTTTAACGTTGTAATCCCCCCCTTTTTTTTGTCTTCTCTAGCAATTCTGACTGGAGCACCAGTTGGACTTGGAAATACTAGCTCCCTAGGTGTGGGTCAACAGTCTACCCCTAGCCTAAGCACTGTTAGTCAGATTGATCCCAGCTCTATAGAAAGGGCCTATGCAGCTCTTGGTCTGCCCTATCAAGTAAATCAGATGCCAACGCAGCCCCAGGTGCAAGCAAAGAACCAGCAGAATCAGCAATCTGGGCAGTCTCCCCAAGGCATGCGGCCCATGAGCAACATGAGTAAGTTTATGTTCTCCCTGGTGACAGATGTGATGTTGGTTATATATGTAAATGCCATGTAATATGCAGAATTACCTCCTTAGTTTATTTTAGTCTATGTGTGTGTGTCTGTCTCTTCCCACTCTTAATTTTTTTTGTTATGTGATTAATTTTTTTAAGGTTTTTTTTTTTTTTTAAGTTTTTATTTATTTATTTGACAGTGCACACAAACCAGGGGGAGCAGCAGGGAGAGGGTGAAGCAGGCTCCCCACTGAGCAGGGAGCATGATGCAGGGCTTGATCCCAGGACCCTGGGATCATGACCTCTGCCGAAGGCAGACACTTAACCGACTGAGCCACCCAGGCATCCCACATGATTAATTCTTGAAATAATTTTTTAAAGATTGTAGTATAAAAGCCTCATCACAATCAGTATACCAGATGCAGCTGCTGGTGATTTATATCCTTCTTAATCCTTTCATGCATTTGTGAATTTGTATTTCTGGAAATGGGATCTTGTGTGTTATTCTATAACAAACTATTTTTTTAACACAATTAGGACATCTTTCACTTGACATACCCATTGTATCCTTTTTAATGGTTGAAGAGTAATACATCATATAGAACAATCTTTTACACATGGACATTTAGGTTTCCTTCTCCACCCCCCCCCCATCTTAAACCACACAAAGAAATTGTTGTGGGGGCACTTGGGTGGCTCAGTTGGTAAAGTGTCTGTCTTTGGCTCAGGTCATGATCCCGGGGTCTGGGATCAAGTCATGTGTCGGTCTCCCTGCTCGGGGGAGCCTGCTTTTCCCTCTCTTCCCTGCTTGTGCTCTCTCTCACAGTCTCTGTCGCTTTCTGTCTGTCTCTCTCAAATAAATCTTAAAAAAGGAAAGGAAATTGTTGTGTTTTGGTTTGAAATGTGTAGAAATGAGTGTGGCTGTTGTTAATACAGATTCCCATATTCTTGCTGAAGTAGTGTGCCTTTTGAAATAGCTTAGTGAATGTATGTGTTTACTTAACTTCTTCCTATGATATGACTGAGGGGAAGAGTGAGCAGTGTTCTAGTATCCTTATTTGGGGCATATTTTTCTTTTCCTCTGTGTAGTGAAGTAAAGGAGATTTGCATTTAGATTGTATCCCTTTGCTCTTAAGCAGTTGAACATCTATGCCATTTTGTTTAAATAGTTAAGTCCACTGGTGAGTCAGTGACTTTTGACACTTTGCCTCTTTATTCTAAAATTGTCTTTGGTGATGAGTTCTTCTGTAACTAAAAAACAGTCTGGGGGCGTCTGGGTGGCACAGTGAGTTAAGCATCCAACACTTGGTTTCTGCTCATGTCATGTTCTCTGGGTCCTGGGATCGAACCCCACAGTCAGTCTCTGCGCTCAGTGCAGAGTTTGCTTGAGATTCTTTCTCCCTTATCCCTCTGCCCCTCTCACTTGTGCTGTTTGTCTGTCTCTTCCCTTAAAATAAATAAATCTTAAAAAAAAAAAACTAGAAGTCTGGTTCTGTATAGTCCACCATGTTTTTTCCCTATGAAGTCCATTGTCATCCTCCGGTTTAATATTTGTAGTAATCTTTAGTTTCTGCCCATTATTGTTCAATGCTAAATGAGGAAAGAAAATTGGGCACGCTACTCTTAAAAAATGTAATCTTGTTGATTTTTGTGCTTTTTAACTTGAAAGTACATCATTCCTTGACAAGCAGTGCTAACTTGTTAAATAATTATTGAGTGAGGAGTTGAAAAAACTAGACCAGAAACTGGGATGAAGAGCTAATCCTGCCTTTTCAGGCTAGTTTTCAAACTGTGTGTATTCAAATACATGGAAAGGGGTCAGAAATAAAAATCTGGGGACCTCATCTCCCCCTCTTCTTTTTTTTTTTTTTTTACTTTAGATTGCTTTTTTCTCCTTTTCCCATGTTATCCAAGTGTTACCCTAACTCTTCCTTGAATTTTAGGATCTCAAGCCAGAGCATTGTCTGCCTGTGCTTGGCCTGGATTTTCATTTTTGTAATTGGTTATTTCCCATTAATTTTTCAAATCTCTGTGTTTAATTCCTAGTTTTGTTGTTTTTGTCTCCTCTTGTATCATGTGTACAGAATCATTTGAAAGTTAGCTTCTTGAGATTTCTTTTTCCCTTTTCTCAGTGTCTTTATTTTAGGATTGAAGATTAATCAAGTTTCCATCTACTTATTGTTAGTTGAGTTAATGGTGCCTTATTAGTAATTATCACCATGAGCCAAAACTTCTGGAATACCTCATTTATTTTTCTTCTGTTGTGTTCAATCCCATCTTAAGAACTAGTGTGAAAACATAAACTCTTCTTTTGGGCATGTTACATCCTCATGGTTTCTGTTCATCAGGCCCAAGCCAGGTGAGCAAGGCTTATATATGAAGTGTTATTTCTTTTACACCAAAGCCCTTTTAAATGTAATTAGTCCATGGGGCGCCTGGGTGGCTCAGTCGTTAAGCATCTGCCTTTGGCTCGGCGTGATCCTGGCGATCTGGGATCGAGCCTCACATCAGGCTCCTAGGCTGGGAGCCTGCTTCTTCCTCTCCCACTCCCCCTGCTTGTGTTCCCTCTCTTGCTGGCTATCTCTGTCAAATAAATAAAAATCTTTAAAAAAAAAAAAAAAGTAATTAGTCCTGTGTGTTTATGTTGAAGGGTGCCCCCTTTGTTTTTATGTGTTCCCTAAAACTTAGATAATAAAAGAAATGCATCTGAAAATGGAATCCCCCTGATTAGGGCATGTAATTTTCTCCACAGTCTTTTCTTATTCTTTTCTTTCCTTTTTGAGAGAGAGAGGGGGAGAGAGAATCTAAGTGAGGCTTTACACCCAGCGCAGAGCCTGATGTGGAGCTCAGTCTCACGACCCTGAGATCATGACCTGAGCTGAAATCAAGAGTCCGATACTTAACTGACAAAGCCACACAGGCAGCCCTCTCTGCAGTCTTTAAGAGGGTTTTAAGAAAGTATTTTATTGCATATTATGAACATGTGACCTCTTTTTCACTTCACATCAAAATCTTAACTAATTTATTAGTAGTTGTTTTAAAGATTTATTTATTCAATTTGAGAGGGGAGAGAGAGCGAGCATGGGGAGAGGAAGAGGAAATCTTAAGACTCCGCGCTCAGTGTGGAGCCCATTGTGGGGCTCAGTCTCACAACCCTGAGATCATGACCTGAGCCAAAACCAAGAGTTGGATGCTTAACCAACTGTGCCACCCAGGAACCCCAGCAATTTATTAGTTTTAACCAAAACTTTATGCTTCTGAATAATGTTTGGACTGAGGATTACTATGATCAGAAATAATGACTTTGGAGTTGCATCTTGGCCTTAGCCTAAGAGCCGTATTATCAGAAAGAGTAAAGAGCAGTTCAATACTCAAATTAGTGTTAACTGTATTTTTTTTGATGTCTCATGATTTTAAAATACTAAACCAGACTTTTTTCACTCCTGTTTTCTTTCACTAATGGTCTTTATTTTCGGACACTTTAGGTTTGAACCTGATATGGTAGACTATATCCACAAATGGGACTATGTTGTGCCCTCCAAAAGTTTAAGATCTTTATTGCATTTGTAAACAAAAGCAATTTACTTGAGTATATTTCCATTTACTCTGCAACCTAAACTGTTTATCTTTTATGTTTTTCCAAGATCGGGACTCCCAAGTGGTTAGTGCTGTCAGGTCTCACCCATATTATTTTAACCCTAAAGTGTTGTTGGGGACCCTGCCAAGAGGGCAGATTGGATATATAATCAGAAATCCATGGGAAAACATCAGAAAATTTGGGACATAGGGGTGCCTGGGTGGCTCAGTCGTTAAGCATCTGCCTTTAGCTCAGGTCATAATCCCAGGGCTGTGGGGTCGAGCCCCGCATTGGGCTCCCTGCTCGGCGGGAAGCCTGCTTCTCCTCCTCCCGCTCCCCCAGCTTGTGTTCCCTCTCTTGCTGTCTCTCTCTCTGTCAAATAAATAGATAAAATCTTTTTAAAAAAAATTGGGGACATAAAAACATTTTTTCATATCCTCCTTTACAGCAGTTTAAAATACTCTAAGTTCTTCATAATCGTTGCCGATTAAAGGTAAAGGTAGTATTTAAATGTTTTCTTTCCTCCTTGTGAATACATTTTTTTCTTCTAAATTTTAGTTTGGAATTTTCAAAACTTACCTAAAAGTTGTAATACTCCAGTAAAGACCATACACATACCTTTTACCTAGATTTCTTTATTCTCAGCATTTTTGCCACATTTGCTTTGTTTCTGTATGTTTTTGAGCTGTCCTGACATTTGACTGCTGTTTCAGCATATTTCCTAATAAAAAGGATATTCTTCTCCGTGACCACAACACCATTATCATGCCTACAAAATTTTAACATCTGTCAATGTCATCTAATGTAGTCTTTATTTTAATTTCTCCAGTTGTCCTCAAAGTCATTTGGGTTTTCTCCATTCAGTTTGTTATGTGCCATTTGTTTCTCTTAATCTAGAAGTCATCTCCCCTCTATTCATCACACATTGACTTTTGATGAACACTGTAGATTGTCCTATAATTTGGATTAGTCTGATTGTTTCCTTGTAATTAGATCCAGATTAAACATTCTTGGTACGACACTTTGTCAGACACAAGTGCTAGTTTATGTTCCAAGGCTGTCGGATTTTTAGAAAAGTAGTATTTGTGTTTATGGGTCTGTGTCACACCATCTTTCCCTGAGGTGTGTAGTACTGGGTACGATGAAGCACCTAAGCAAACCTTTGTACTAGTGCTTGTAAGCAGACTGAGACATCGTCACTCTTAACAACCTGGGACTACAGGTTTGTCTCCCACTGTGGCAGAACTGGCTGTAATGTTGGAATTTTCAGTTAAAAATTGCAGGTACCTTTGATTGCTGGGGACATTTGAATAAATGAGAAACAGCATTCATTCAGATGCGCTGTGTGCTAAAAACAAAAACCACATATGAAGGGGGCATGGCCCCTACTTTGAAGCAGCTCTAGTTTGTATAGCCGAGGAAGCAGTTAAGCAGACAAAACTACAAGATCTCTGTTAACATACATCAGTTTATAGAGATTTTGTAGCCGAAAGGTGGAATCCCTTCTGGAGCCCTAAATTAGAGCTTCTTTGTATAAGACTTCCTTGACCGTATTTGACCACATTCTTAAAGTCCCTGCTGAGTTCCTGTACTCTATAAAGGTTAGTATGGGATTCCTCCTAGGGGTTAGAAAACAAAAATATATTATGTTTTTATTTTTAGAGGGGAAGGAGGGCAAAGAAAGGGAGAGGGGAAGAGAGAATCTTAAGCAGGCTCCACGCCCAGTACAGAGCTAGTTCATGACCTGAGCCAATATCATGAGTCAGATTTAGGGCACCTGGGTGGCTCAGTTGGCTAAGCATCTGCCTTGGGCTCAGGTCATGATCTCAGGGTCCTGGGATTGGCCTGCTTCAGGCTTCCTGCTCAGCGGGGAGCCTACTTCTCCCTCTCCCTCCGCTGCTCCCCCTGCTTGTGTGTGCACACAAGTGGTCCCCCCCTAATAAATTAAAAAAAAAAAAAAAGACCCTTAACCGGCTGAGCCACCCAGGTGCCCCAATAAAAATATATTCTTGAAGATTTTTAGGTATTATGATTCCTTCCCCCTCCCCACTTTCTGACTTAATCTCTGGCAGTGCCAGTATCGTTACGCTTCCTTCATTTTTGTATTCTCAAGTGAATGTTCACTCTTGGGACTTTTTTTTTTAGCCCCCTCTTAGGATCTTAAATATTAACCTATATAAGGGTATTCCTTCTCAAGTTATGATTGAGCCATAACTTGGAGTCAGTGCCGAATATTAAATGGACCTGGGGACTTCATAGAGAATGTTTTGCTATGTTTTCATGTGCCATCAGAAAACAATAAGCAAATTGGTGGAGTGTCATCACTTTTTCTTTTACTCCTTCATGCTGTTGCCATCAGTAAAGCAAATAAATGTTATGGGCACCTAATTTCTCTTTAAAAATGAGTATTTACACATGAATTGCTTACACTGACAAATACAGAATTACGAACAATACAATTCTGTTTTAAAAGACCACTTCCAGCCACTACATTTCAGAGCTGGGTTGATGTTGACAGAAGCAAATTTCTGCTTAAGTATTTAGGAAACATGGTGAAGGAAAGCACCAGCAATTTTCTTCATTAAATGTTGTTTATAGATTTAGCCAGTTATTTGCATTATAGTGGGAAGTTTTGCTTCCTTGTTTTTAACTAAAATACCTTTAGGTATATTAACAGAATTGTGTATTCAAAAAGTTTCCTTTTTTTTTTTAACCACATGAAAATCTGGTTTAGTGGAATATTGCTGTTTTTGTTTTTAAAGAAATAGACTATTCATTAAAATTGCTAATTGAAGAGGTAATGTATGCACACAGAACTGTTCAGGCCAGTTTGAAGGAGTATTCAAATGTTTAACCACAACATCATCTTTCATTCCCACCTCTCCAAGGATCATCACACTTAGGTTCCTTATGTCCTTACGTAAGTTGTGCTTATGAAAACATGCATATGTAGTTGTTACCTAAACAGTTTTGGTCCTCGTTTTTTGCTCCTTTTAACATCGTTGAACTCAGTGTCTATCCATACGTACGTATATGAGTACACCTATAAGACAAAATATCAGAAGTAGAAATACTAAGTCAAAGCGTGTGCGTGGATTTTTTTGTCAGCATTTGCCAAATAGCCCTAGTATTTTTTTTTCCTGTTTTGTCATTTGTCTTTTTTCTCATCGTCATTATTTTATTTATTACTCAAGTTTCTAAATGTTGTCCTTATGGTTTCTGGGTTTTGAGTCTTTGAAAGGACAAAAAATTCTTGATATGTTCTTCTAGTACTTTTATAGCTTTTCTTTCTGTAGTTTGTTCTTTTTGCTATTGGTATTTAAAATATTCCTTTTGTTTGTTTTGACCTAGGTGCTAGTCCTATGGGAGTAAATGGAGGTGTAGGGGTTCAAACGTCGAATCTTCTTTCTGACTCAATGTTGCATTCAGCCATAAATTCTCAAAAGTAAGTTTTTTTCTCAGTGTTTGCCCAATATCATATTTTAAACACTTGTTAGAATTCCTTATTTGAGTTGTTTCCTTGATTTGAAGCTGTCCTTGATGAATGTAGGCAAATGTTATATTTGAGTCCATGCTTTTGGCTTTCTACAGTCTTATTTGAAATTGTGTCAGTTATTGGGGGTAACCTGTACTTTCCCTGGATATAGTAATGAGTTGCAAGTATGCAACTGCTTGAAGAATGAGTTGACTCTATCCCAGAGGTAAGAATTAATCCATTGCCCAGTGGCTTCCCTGGGATAAGTTGTGTCAAAGTAACAGTTTAGTCTTACAACGTGTAACACTTAAATCTGCTAAACCCAAGACTTCATCCTCCCCTCCAGAGGATGAAGTGTTGTGGGTTAACTCTGCCTCACACAAGTACAAACACATATACACTATTTCTTTATATAAATAGACTTGTCATAGTGTGTTGGATCCATTGTGGTCATCACTGTCAGCTCTAAATGAAATCTTCCTTCTCCTACCTTTTTCACTAAAACTGTTTCACGATTCCTTTTTAAAGCCCAATGATGAGTGAAAATGCCAGTGTGGCCTCCCTGGGTCCTATGCCAACAGCAGCTCAACCATCCAATACTGGAATTCGGAAACAATGGCATGAAGATATTACTCAGGATCTTCGAAATCATCTTGTTCACAAACTGTATGTCTTATTCATAAAGACTGGGCATGTCTTATTCATAAAGAGTTACCATGTCAACATGCTTCCAATCTGCCAGGCACTTAACCACAAGAGGAGTATTATTGATTTTTCTGTAGCCTGGCTGTTGCTGCTAATGCTTCTGCTCCTGTGGCTTTCTTGCTTCCTGTTCTCTGCTTCTCAACTTTTCTACCATCATTTGTAGGAGCCCTGCTTTAACAGTGTATAGACTATTCTACCTATTGACTGTTTTCAGTATATTAACTAAAAATTATTTTAGTGTCACTGCCTTTTGTAAAACTCAGATTTTAAAAGAAGAACCAGGTCTCAGTGCATTAGAATATGGTAGTGGTAACACTTTTATTTAATAAAACTCTTAAGATGTTGAGTGGTGGCCATTCTGTGGTCTTCTGGCCCTCCAAAAATACATGTCAGTGGTTTGTCCACTGTTGTGGAGTTGATATATGCCAGGCATTCTGCTTCTTTAAAGAAGTGACTTCTTTAAACACCTCTTGTCAGATGAAAGAGGGGAGGGATAGAAAGCAGTAAAATATAATGTGCTTGATATCATAAAAGTAGAGTTTGGACCTCACTCATTACAGAGCTTGCACTGTGAATGACGTCCAGCTTTTTTTTCTCAGAGATAGCAGTCTTTTTTTTTTTTTTCCATTTCTCCCCCACTTAATAGAAGGTTCTCCTTCATTCCATCCATATTTTTTATTGGTTTAGAACCATGTGGCCTATCTTTTTTTTTTTTTTTTAAGATTTTATTTATTTATTTGACAGAGACAGTGAGAGAGGGAACACAAGCAAGGGGAGTGTGAGAGGGAGAAGCAGGCATCCCATGGAGCAAGGAGCCCGATGCAGGGCTCGATCCCAGGACCCTGGGGATCATGACCTGAGTGGAAGGCAGACACTTAACTGCTGAGCCACCCAGGCACCCCAAGAACCATGTGGCCTATCTTTTATCTAAACTTACTTTTATCTTACATTAGCCTACCAAGTATATTTAAGTTTCATTTAGGAATTCAAAAATGATGGCACTAGAAGTGGAATTTGACAAGGAGAAAACTCTTTTAATAAAATGAATTAAAAAAGAACAACCAAAACAAACTTATTTTGTGCCATTCAGATTATTTAACAACCGTTATCTCATAACAGATAATAGATTATTTGGGATTGATCATCTGACTTGACATTTAAAGTATATTATGTGCTTGAGAATTTTTTACCAACTCAGATATTCTTCTAAACTTCCATTTATTTCTTTTCCATCTGGTTTTTCCAAATCCTGCACAACTGAACATGAAATATTCAAATAATAAAATTAATGACTGGAAATATATTTGTTAAATCTTCAGGAACACTAGTGCCAAGCATTTTGTAGGGAACTGTTAGACCGTAAAAGACATTGAATGGGACAGAATCATTATGCATCTCTGCCCCTTCCACTTCATGTTTTTTATCTTGTAAGATTTTGTAGTGATTATTAGGTTTTATTTATTTATTTATTTATTGAGAGAGAGAGAGGGAAAGAGAAAATCCTTAAGCAGCTTCCATACTCAGAGCATGGAACCCAACACTGGACTCAATCCCGTGTCCCTGAGATCATGACCTGAACTGAAATCAAGAGTCGGATGCCTAACTTGACTAGGCCACCCAGGTGCCCCATTAGGTTTTATTTTTATGAAGCTGAATAAATTGAGGAGAATCGAAGGATCTGAAAAGGCAGTTGGTCCTTGACACTATGACAAAGGTCAGGTTTCCTCACTTCCTTTATGCAAATAGCATGGTATAATTTTTTTGCTCTGTGTTAGAGTGATAGGGACCAGAGGCGATTTTTGTGGTGTCATTTCTTACATTCTGATCAGGGAAACCTTTTGTTTACCACAGAGACAATTTCATTTGGACCAGTATTATTTAATATTTGAGTACATCCCACCCCTTTTTATTTTACTTAATGTGCACATTGTATAAAAATGAGAAAACACTAATCAGGAAAAAGTTTAAAGTGCTGTATATTACTGTGATAAAAATGAAAAGTTGACGTGATATTACAGTGGTAGAATTTTCTTTTCCTAGTGTTCAAGCCATATTTCCTACTCCGGATCCTGCTGCTTTAAAAGACAGACGAATGGAAAACTTAGTTGCATATGCCCGGAAAGTGGAAGGGGACATGTATGAATCTGCAAATAATCGAGTGAGCATCTGTTTTTCTATATAAAGTCAGAAATGGACCTGTTCTATTTGTTTATTCTTTGTAACATATACAAGTAATAGTGTACTTTAGAGAAGGGTACCCTTTAGCTATCCTATCTTATTCTCACTGTGCACAGTCAAGATAACAAAGCAATTTTCTTAAAGCGTATGTCATGAAGAATCTTACGTTTTTCCTCTTAATAATACAGTGCACTAGCATGACACTTTATCTGGGTTGTCCTTCTGTCAGCTTAAAAAGTGGTTGAGCTGTTACCAGCTCTGTGCTATTTTCACTAGAGTATGGTGAATCAGCTGCTTAGTATATTCATCTCAAGTAGTATTCCAATTTCTCTACATCATTTGAACTTTGTTCTATAAATTGGCAGTTTTTCAAAGTACAGCATATTCATTCCATGTGCTGCAAATTGCCAGTTTATATTTTGTAAACCTACTTTGAGAGGTCATGCTTTACTATGTAGGTTCATAATAAAGCTGCTTTTCACATAATGATTTCAAACATGAACTCACATCTGGAGTGATCTAAGAAAGTAGATTCGATGGTGGTTATCAGAGGGGAGGGGTGTGGAATGGGGAAACAGGTGATGGGGATTCAGCAGTGTACTTGTCGTGATGAGCACCGGATGGTGTATGAAGTGTTGAATCACTGTATTACACATTTAAAACTAATACTGTACTGTATGTTAACTAACTGAAATTAAAATAAAAACTTAAAAAAATAGATTAGATTTTTTTCCCCCTTGGGGTTTCTGCTTACCTCTTTAAATGAAGCTAATGTCGGTTCTTCGGTCATTTTTTCTGTTACCTAATGTAGTTCCTCTTTTTTCCTTACCTCTGTTTTATCTCCAACATTCAAAAAGGCGGAATACTACCACTTGCTAGCTGAGAAGATCTATAAGATCCAGAAAGAACTAGAAGAAAAACGAAGGACTAGACTACAGAAACAAAACATGCTGCCCAGTGCTGCAGGCATGGTGCCAGTTTCTATGAATCCAGGGCCCAATATGGGGCAGCCACAACCAGGAATGACTTCCAGTAAGTGCTTTTTGTTACAGTTACTTTGGGGAGAAATTGGTAATAAAGTAAATGATTTCTAACCGAGGTCATTAATTTGCGTTAGCTTATTTTCCTAGAGTTTCTGAATGATCCTTTTTTGCCTTTGCAAAGAAACTAATGCATCCCTTAGTAAAAGAAGTAACAACAGTATATTTAAGATTTCTGGGCATAGTAAGTACTTAAATCTTGATAATCTGGCATCATTTTTAGAAGCCCAAGATACTTTTCTGTCAAAGTGACACCTAGAAAATGATAGTGCACAAGTTTACACTGACTTGAATTTGGTAGGCATCCAATAGATGTAGGCCAAGCGGTTCAAAGTCCCCACCAGCTTTCATACATCCTAAACAGATAATAGAGATCATGTTACTTAACATTGTCACACTTCTCCTTTTTTTTTTTCTTTAAGATTTTATTTGACAGAGACACAGCAAGAGAGGGAACACAAGCAGAGGGAGTGGGAGAGGGAGAAGCAGGCATCCTGCTGATCAGGGAGCCTGATATGGGGCTCGATCCTGGGATCATGACCTGAGCCAAAGGTAGTTGCTTTAAGACTGAGCCACCCAAGCGCCCCTGTCACACTTTCTTCTTGACACAATATGTGTGAAGGCTAAGAACTATTTAGTTTTTAGAAGCATTTAAAATTCATCTTGACAGTTTTGGTATTCTGGTTATAGGAGCCTTCTCAGCCAAATGAATTAATCAGATAGCCAAGATTATTACATATTCCCTTATTCATTCACTGACTCATTACTAGATTTCAATCAGTGAAATGAATTTTGTACACATGGTGAAGAACAACACAGGCTTTTTTGAATGATGTGAGAAAGGCTATGAGAGGGGAAATCCTGTATTTCTTGAGTCAGGGAAATCTGACTACCTGTAGATAGTGCCATCTAAGCCAGTAGGCACCAACTCATATGTCAGGGTTTTAGGTGGGCTGAGAAATTCATCTCCCTCAGGCCTTGAAATAGTAAAGTGGTGAATTCCTGGTTGCCACAGAACTTAAGCAGCCCCATTTGTTAAATGCAGTGTGCTGGATACATGTTCTCATAGGGCCGTGATGTGGGAAGAATTGAGAAGAGCCAGTTTTTCTGGCAGAGGATGAGTATACATGGAGGTCCACTGGCAAAGGCAAAGCAGCTGTTTTTTTTTTTTTTTTTGGTTGGGCTTTGTTTTTGTTGTTTTTTTTTTTAAGATTTTATTTATTTGAGGGAGAGCGTAAGCAGGGAGGAGGGAGATGGAGAAGCAGCCTCCCTGCTGAGCAGGGAGCCCGATGTGGGGCTTCATCCCAGGACCCTGGGACCATAACCAGAGCCAAAGGCAGATGCTTAACCTACTGAGCCACCCAGATGCCCAAGCAGTTGTTTTTTGAGTAGGTAGGAAAACAGATGTTTAGAAACAAAGTCAAGACTACAACCAAGTAGACTGATTCAATGCTGATGGTCTAAACCAGGACAGTTAGGTATAGAGACAAGTGGACAAACCTGAGATACTTGGGTGTGATAGTTTTCTGAAGTTCTTTAGAAGTTTGAGCCAAGTCTAAAGTCTGCAGATACTAAATTGTGGTCTTACATTAGAGGGAAAGCAGTATGGTGTATCGATACAGACAGGAACAAATATTAATGGAACTGAATAGCCTCTAAATATATGTTGACCTTTGGCCTGTACTAACTCTGGTATTTTGTGAATGAGATCCCTACCTTATCCCATATGCAAATTAATTTATAAAACAAAAGTTTTAAATTTTAAACAAAAAATTAAAAGTAGTACACAGAATGTATTGAAGAAAATATAAAGTGAAATGAAAAACGTCTTTAAACTAGATACTACCTAGAAATTTTGAAGAAAAGACAATAGAAGATACCATAAACATAATTAATGGACAAATCAAGGTAAATATTTTCAGTATTAAAGGTGCTAATTTCTTAGTATATGACTTGGGGAAAAAAGATGAAACATGGGAAGAAAAATGGGGAAAGAAAAGGAAAGAATTAGTAAAATCAATGTGACCTTTTGGGGTCTCTGAAGGTTAAAGTGGGTATTAAAGACTGTATAGTAACATGGTTCTGGAATATGCTGTTGGTGAGAATTTAAATGTTTTTTTCATTCCCTTAAGTCCAATTGTCATGTTTCTAAAAAATTTAATTCTGAGTAACGTACAATTGCACAGAAATATTCACAATAGCATTATGTATACTATAGAAACATCTTAACAGTGCCCCCAGGATTGCAGTGCTAAAGTAGCCACAAAGCTGTACACTAGAATATTTTAATTGAGGCTTCTCCAGAGCATTCCCTTTTTACCCAAGCAGTTGGAAGGCTGAACAGATTTAACCAGCCATCTGGAGCCCTCTACTTAAAGGTGAAGGGCAAGGTGTGGCTGCTAGAGAAACCCCTCTAAGGTAATTCCACCTACCCTCCTGAGCAGATGGCTTACCGTGAGGGGACTGCCCCCTATGTAGAGATAAATAATGATCAGATAGGATTCATCCTGTGGTCCTTGTATAGATAATTAAAACGGCAAGGGAAATTCATTATAGAAAAAGGAAATGTTCAAAAGAAAAAATTACTACACAGAAGAAATGAAAACAAAAAGGGGATGAAACATGAACTGGGAGGGGCACCTGGGTGGCTCAGCCAGGTAAGCGTCAACCTTTGGCTCAGGTCGTGATCTAAGGTCCTGGGATTGAGCCCCGCATCGGGCTCCTTGCTCAAGTGGGGAGCCTGCTTTCCCTCTCCCTCTCTCTGCTTATGTTCTCTATTTCTCTCTCTCTCTCTGTCAAATGAATGAATGAATGAATGTTTAAGGGGGGAGGGGAATGAGCTAGGAGAGTTGACTGAGTTTAAAGCCAGATTAGCAATTTTAAAAAAACCACAGAAGAATTAAAACAGCTTTATTTAAAAAGGTACAAAATATGGGGCACCTGGCTGACTCAGTCATTGGAGCATGTGACTCTTGATCTCAGGGTCATGAATTTAATCCCCACTTTGGGCTGTAGAGCTTATAGTAAGAAGAAAATTAGTAGGTGACAGATACATAGAAAAAAAGATTTGAGGGTTAATGTTAAGTACTATTGCCCCATTTTACCAGTGAGGAACTGAGGCATAGAAAGGTGGCCTAACTTGCTGTGGTCACGGTGTTAGTGAGTGGCAGAACCAAAAATCAAACCCAGGCATTTTGTCTTCACAGTCTGCTCTATAAACCATTAAATATGTTAAATACAGTTGTAATTAAAAAGTAAGAAAAGAAAGTTTTCTTGAAAGAAAAGGCTGAATTGCCCAACCAAACCTAGCTTATAACTGTCCTAACATAAAAGTAGATGAGGAAACATCCAGAAAATAAAATCAAACCATGAAGAAAGGGAGTGATTAATTTGACCAGATGAAACGCCCGAAGTGCACCATTAGGAAGAAACTAGTTAAGATAAATATATATGCACCCCNAAGGCTGAATTGCCCAACCAAACCTAGCTTATAACTGTCCTAACATAAAAGTAGATGAGGAAACATCCAGAAAATAAAATCAAACCATGAAGAAAGGGAGTGATTAATTTGACCAGATGAAACGCCCGAAGTGCACCATTAGGAAGAAACTAGTTAAGATAAATATATATGCATGTTCATTGCAGCATTATTTACAATTGCCAAGATAGGTCCATCAGTGGGTCAAGAAAACGTGTGTGTGTGCCTGTGCATGCACACACACCCACCCACAAATACTACTCAGTCATTAAAAAAAGGAAGTCTTGTCATTTGTGACATGGATGGGCCTTGAGGGCACTGTGCTGAGTGAAATAAGTCAGAAAGACATGATCTCCCTTATATTTGGCATCTTTAATTTTTAAAAATGAGTTCACAGATACAGAGAACAGTTTGGTTGCAAGAGGCGGGGTGGGGGCAGCAGTGTGGATGGGGTGGGTGAAAGGGGGGGAAGATCAAAAGGTACAAACTTCCAGTTATGATTAAGTCCTGAGGATGTGTAATGTACAGCACGGTGACTATGGTTAATACTGTATTAGACATTTGAACCTTGCTAAAAGAGTAGATCTTAAAAGTTCTGATCACCAAAAACAAAAAACAAAAAACAAAAAAAAACCCACAAAACCCAAAACCTTGTTGCTCTGTATGGTAATGGGTGTGGGGCTGACTTACTGTGGTGATCCTTTTGTAATACACACATATTGAATCATGTACACCTGACACTAATACATTGTCATGTCGGTTATATCTCAGTTTTAAAAAGATAGACAAACGCAGTGGGAAATGTGGAAAACACAATTTTTATATTCAATGTAATCTGTCAAGTTCAGTATGAATTTATTTCTACCTCATTTTTATATTTGTATGAGAAAATGATTATGGGCACAAGGAAGGATTATGGAAGACTTGTACTTTCTCATTTTTGTATTTCTGTAAAGCCTCCCCCCCAAGGGCATGCGTTATATAATCAAAGAGTGGCTAGGGTAGGTATTTGTATTAGCCTAGAAAGGTGTTTATAAGTGAATATGAACAACATATATGTGCAGTCTTTAAATGATGAACCTAATTGTTAATGAGTTGGATTAAGGAGCTAAGGAGCTGTCTCCTCAATTTTTTCAAACATAAAAATACTAAGAGAGGGGCGCCTGGGTGGCACAGCGGTTGAGCGTCTGCCTTCGGCTCAGGGCGTGATCCCAGCATTATGGGATCGAGCCCCACATCAGGCTCCTCTGCTATGAGCCTGCTTCTTCCTCTCCCACTCCCCCTGCTTGTGTTCCCTCTCTCGCTGGCTGTCTCTCTCTGTCAAATAAATAAATAAAATCTTTAAAAAAAAAAAAAATACTGAGAGAAACTTGACAAGTATGTATATTATCTGTATAGTATTTAATATGACAATTCCCAGAAAAAAAAATTCTGGAAGAAATAAATGCTAACCTGTTAATATTGGTTTCTTGTGGGGGTGATAGGCTTATTTGGGATAAATTTAGTGTTGTGTTGTAAAAGGTTTTTGATTGTCCAGTCTATGTGTGTATTTTGCATTGAGAGTGTTTTCTTTCAATGTGAATGATAAGCATTTTAATTAATGGTTTTATGTGTGTGTGTGTGTGTATACTTTTTAAAATTTTCTAAATCAAAAATTATCAAAATGTTCCTTCAATGTCCATCAGATATTCCTTATGATAAGAGAATTGAAGAGCTGCTTCATGGGCCAACAGTAGGTTTTATGACACATTATATCATGTAGCCAGTAAAAAGTAGCATGTGCATCGTAATTGTAAGTGAAGATGTCATGGCCAGATATGGGCAGTGGAATTAGGTTTTAGTTTTTTCATTTGATTAGTCTCATATATTTGAAAAGGTTTTGCATTAGAATATGGATTTCTGGTTTCCTTTAAGAAGGGGAGGATCTAGCGGATTTGGCCCTCCTTCCTGCAAGGGTACCAAGTTGTGGATGCTTGTTATAAGAGTTATGCTTTCCCTGCTTCATCCCAGTCGCTCTCTGTTCCCTGTACTTCAGATGCCTAGTCTTTCCCACTTGTTGATACTAACTGCCTGGTCCCTGCTGGCATTTAACTTGTAACACCTGTCCATATTATTGACAGGAAAAATTCTTTATATATTATGTGAAAATCTTGCTTTTACATAAAGTGTAGTGAATACACATGTGGAAGATTAAAACTATAGAGGTTTTATCTGTCATACGTTCTCTAATTTTTATATAGTGAACGTAGGTTATATGCATAATTTTATAAATCTTGCACAATTGTGGATAAGAGTATATGAATAAATGTTCAGAATTCTCTCCAGTATTCAATTTGGCTGTGTTTTAGTTTTATTAAGAACAATATTAGTGGTAAATCCTGGTGGATTTAGTTACTTGAATTACACTAAACCACTTAGTTGTGTGATCATTTTTGTTGTTAGTATAGCACACTTGTAGAAGTGACGGGGAATTTGGAATTGTCTGAAGTGTGGTAGGCTTTCTTTAGAGCATAGTCTGCCACAAGCATATCTGAGGCTTGAGTGCATAGCACTTTGGGTCGACGGGGTGTCCAGGGCAGAATTGGGTCACTGCAAGCATCTTGTCTTTTCCCAGAGTGCTGTAGAAGTGTTATTTTCTCTGTACCGTGATATGGAAACGGTTGGAAAGCACTGTGCTAGGGGGTGTCCAGATAATCCAAGAAACCCTTAGAACTTACATACTTTTGACCCTTGAACAACCCAGGAGTTAGGGGCGCTGACCTCAACACAGTTAAAAATCCACTTAAAACTTTCAACTCCCCCAAAGTTTAATCATTAATAGCATGTTGACCAGAAGCTTTAGAGATAGCATAAACAGTTAACACATATTTTGCATGTTTTTTGTGTTAAATACTGTATTTTTAAAATAAGCTAGAGAAAAAAGAAACGTTTCTAAGAAATACATATTTACCCCAAAAAACCTGCATGTAAGTGGACTTGCGGAGTTCAGATGTTGTTCAAGGGTATTTATATTCTGATGTCATTTTTAATTATTTCTGCTTTTGTATTTAAGAGGTCCTTGATGTATAGAACAATATAATATGCAAATTATTTAAGGTCAGGGTTCACAGTGGGTTTGGGCGAATAAGAACACATGGGGGGGGCGCCTGGGTGGCACAGCGGTTAAGCGTCTGCCTTCGGCTCAGGGCGTGATCCCAGCGTTATGGGATCGAGCCCCACATCAGGCTCCTCTGCTATGAGCCTGCTTCTTCCTCTCCCATTCCCCCTGCTTGTGTTCCCTCTCTCGCTGGCTGTCTCCATCTCTGTCGAATAAATAAATAAAATCTTTAAAAAAAAAAAAAAAAGAACACATGGGGGTACACATCAAATTTGGTCACTGAACAAAATCCAAAGAATCCAGCTTAGTCAAACAGAGCATATTAAATGCTATAGTAGCCTGTCTTGCTTGCTTGCTTGCTTTTTTAAGATTTTATATTATTTTCCTGTCAACACTGAAAGAAAGCAAAGATTATAACTGTTTGGAGGCTTTTCTTATATTCCAGAACTTCAGGTTCCTAAGTTCATAGCTTTATTCTTTGGAGATTGAGGCTGAATTTTTCATGATATTACTAAAGATATTTTGTGAGGTTTTTTTTCTTCTTTTTTTCCTTCTCTCTGCCCCTCTCTCTCTCTCTCTCTCTGTCCCTCTTTAATGTAAGGGCACTGGATAAAAGATGGTTTTCTAGGGACATCTGGATGGCTCAAGTCAGTTGAGCGTCTGCCTTTGGCTCAGGTTATGATCCCAGGGTCCTACAATGGAACCCGGCGTCCGGCTGTCTGCTCAGTGGGGAGTCTGCTTCTCCCTCTCCCTCTGCCCCTCCCCCTGCTCATGCGTGCTGTCTCTCTCAAAAATAAATGGATAAATCTTAAAAAAAAAAAAAAAAATTCTAACCATTCCTCTATTCCACCCTAGATGGCCCTCTACCTGACCCATCTATGATCCGCGGCAGTGTGCCAAACCAGATGATGCCTCGGATAACTCCACAGCCTGGTGAGTTACAAAAGAAATCCATGTATCTAACCATAGCTTTTTTTTTTTTTTTTTTTTTTTAAAGTAAGCTCGATGCCTAACATGGGGCCTAAATTCAGAATCCTGAGATCAAGAGTCCCATGCTCTACTGACTATGCCGGCTAGGTGCCCCAACCATGGCTTTTTAAAAGAGTCTCTGGTGTACTACAAGATTGTTCTTGCCACCTTGATTCCTGCCTCAGACCAGCAGTGTGTATCATAATTACCTACTTGAGAAATCAGAGCACATTTTGGAGTTGGAGCCCAGGGAGAAAGGAGAATGGTATTGAGCACAGGTTGGCTGGCAGGTCAGGTGGCAAAGACATGAAATGATCAAGCATCCATTTAAAAACAGCTGGTCAAGGGGCGCATGGGTGGCTCAGTCAGCTAAGTGTCTGCCTTAGCTCGGGTCATGATCCTGGTTCCTGGGATTGAGCCCTGTGTCGGGCTTCCTGCTTGGCGGGGAGTCCACCTCTCCCTCTCCATCTGGTCTCCCTCCCCCAACTCATGCTTGCTCTCAAATAAATAAATAAAATCTCTTATAAAATAAATAAAAACAACTGGTCAGGGTGGATTTTATTCCAAATTACAAAATTTTATTCAGAGAACATATGTTAATTAATTAACAGTGTTCTTCTGTGGCTGTTGTGAATTAAATTATTTGCAGTCGAAAGCAGGTTCCTTTATTTGTCCTGATAAAATATTACAGAATCAGGGGTGCCTGGGTGGCTCAGTTGGTTAAGCGTCTGCCTTCGGCTCAGGTCATGATCCCAGGGTCCTGGGAGCAAGCCCTGCATTGGGCTCCCTGCTGTGCAGGGAACCTGCTTCTCCCTCTGCCTGCTGTTCTCCTTGCTTGTGCACTCTCTTTCTTTCTCAAGTAAATACATAAAATCTTTTTTAAAAATTATTTTAAAAAACACTTAAAAGATGTACAGAATCAGAATTCATCCTTTAGTTTTCCAATTCCATGAAGGTATTTAGATCTAATATTTTGTACTTACAGGTTTGAATCAGTTTGGCCAGATGAGTATGCCCCAGCCCCCAATTGGACCCCGGCAAACCTCTCCTCTTCAGCACCATGGACAGTTAGCTCAGCCTGGAACTCTCAACCCGGTAAGTGTGTCGTCTTTGGGTAATCATTTTGGCCTTTACCTAATATTTAAAAATCCTTTTTATTTGTTTCTACTCTGTAACCAGCTCTTAACAGTTGCTTAAACAGCTAACTATAAGCGGTTAACCTTTAACACATGATAAATGATTATATATGTGTTTTAGAGGTGAGAATAAATAGTTACTTTTTTAAAGTGGAATAGGAGAAAACCATAAACCATATACCACAGTTACACAGTAAATGCTATATAATCCCTAATTTTCATCTGTCTCTTTTACCAATAAATTGTATTTAGAAATTTATCCTACAAATTCATCACTAAGGTACCAAAAGGATAGAATTTGGAGAAAATTCATGTTAAGGATCTTGTATTATGTAACCTGTTTTGAAAAAAGGCCATATCCTGAATGCACATTAGGGGATTTATTATGGCTAAATTATGGTACATTTGTAAATTGGAGTGCTCTGTAAGCAATAATTTCAGAACTTTCATGGTGGCATAAAAGCTGTTTACAGCTTTAAATGAAGAACCAAGTTTCTGAAGTGTATGTAATACATAGAGGATCCAGTGTAGTTAAGAACTCTCTTGATTATAATCTATATAAAATAAAAACTAAAAGAAAGTTTTGTTTCCAAGTACAACCCATGGTCCTCATACTAGAAAGCTGGTAAGAGCAACCAGTCACCTTTCTCTGGAGTCTCAATATTTAGTGGCCTGCACACTTTGACAGTCTTTTATAACGTGCATCAAACACAGAACCTATCCTCCAGGAAACTGTCTGTTGGACGAGTGGTGTAGGGGCAGTTGTTTGGTTCTAGAGACTGGAGAAGCGGACTCGGAGCATTCATCGCTCCTTATGGAAATTCTGAGGCGATCCACCTTTCCACGTTAACCCCCACACTTAGGCTTTCAGAGTTAGGTAGTGCTTTCAGTCCTTGAGCACCAGACTGCCACGTTTATAAGATAAATACCTTTCTTTGATTATGAAGTTTATGACCTTTGTTTTTCCGTAATTCCTTCCTCTGTTAAAGGCCTATATTTAGGAGAATTTTAGAAATGAAATTTAATAATCCTCAAGATAAAGCACATTTCCACTAGAGAGTGCCCTCATGTCCCCTTCCACTCAATCCCTGTCCCCTTTAGACAATTGATACCTCGATTTCTATCACCATGACCTTTTTTCAACCATTTTTTAACTACTTTTTTTCAACAATAAATGAAATTATTCAGATGTATTCTTGTATCTGACCATTCTGGCTCAACATAATGGTACTAATGTTCATCTTCATTGTTGTTTATGTCTGTCCTTGCTGAGAGTATTCCGTTTTGTGAGTGTGCCAGAATGTGTTTATTCTTCGTGTTATTGGTGGACATTTTGGTTGTTTCCAGCTGTTGACTTTTTATGAATAAAGCTACTATAAACACTCCCCCCCCCAAAAAGGGAAATGAAATGTAACAATCCTCAAATATTTGTGGACCATGAATGCTACCAAGTTCAGCCATACTTTTGTAAGATTTTAATTGTACCTATTACAGAGTCTTACAGTTTATGCCTTTACAACATCATGACATGAATACAGACCGCGTGAAGATGTAATTCACTGTCACTTAACAAATAGTATGCGAAGAACAGTTACCTCTGTACCTTGTCAGGTGCATTTGTGTATCAGGAGAATTGGTTTGTCTGTAACCTCCTCTGATTGCTTTAGAGTAGGCTTGGGTCAGCTGTAAGGCTGTTCTCCATCGTTTTTGCAGGAGAGTCCAGTGTTGCACACTTTCTTCCTTTCCTACCCCACTTTCCCCTCAGCAGAGCCATAGCAGTTGTGATTCTGGCTGTAGTAGAATAACATAATGAAGCCATTGGTGCTCTGTGTTACTTTTTTTCCCCCCCTTATGCAGCCTATGGGCTATGGGCCTCGCATGCAGCAGCCTTCCAGCCAGAGCCAGTTCCTTCCCCAGACTCAGTTCTCAACACAGGGAATGAATGTAACGAATATGCCTTTGGCTCCGTCTGGCGGTCAAGCACCAGTGTCTCAAGTAGGTCTCACAGATGGGGGTTTTTTTTCACTTGTTTTTGTGATTCTTTAAACTTCTCTTGATCTGGGTTTTTACAGCAAAGGGTGGCAGCAAATAATGGGTGAAAATAGATGGTTTTTAAGTTTTTAATAAGAGGAATTATGGACATATGGTATTCTGCACATAGATTATTCTGTGACACAGCAGTGCTGCTAATTGTGACAACCTAGGGAAGAGATTAAATTGATAGTTGTAACCATTTTTTATAGTAGCAAACACTTGTTAAAATGAAATCGTAGAACTATAATGCAGAAGAATGAAGTGTGGCTGAAGAGAGCATAGCCAGGCAGAAAATACCGTGTACTCAGCTGGTCCGTGCCCCTGAAATGGCTGAGGCCACTCTGCTGTGGGCTGTTTTTGTTGGTGGTTTTTGGTGAATTTTTCTGAAGTCTGCTTACTTAAGTACTACATTGGTTGGATTATCTGAAGATAGCCCCCAGGAACAGGATTTTTGACACAGTTTGAAATGGAAGCATATTGCGTATGGTCTGCTTGTGTAAGTACTACTTTTATTGTGTTCTCAATTGCCATCTTGTTATGTTTCTCATTTAACAGGCACAAATGTCCAGTTCTTCCTGCCCAGTGAACTCTCCTATAATGCCTCCAGGGTCGCAAGGGAGCCACATTCACTGTCCCCCTCTCCCTCAATCAGCTCTGCATCAGAATTCACCCTCTCCGGTACCTAGTCGCACCCCTACGCCTCACCACACTCCCCCAAGCATAGGGGCCCAGCAGCCACCAGCAACAGCAATTCCAGCCCCTGTTCCTACACCTCCAGCCATGCCCCCCGGGCCGCAGACCCAGGCTCTACATCCACCTCCAAGGCAGACACCCACACCACCACCAACGCAGCTTCCTCCTCAAGTTCAGCCTTCACTTCCTGCTGCTCCTTCGGCTGACCAGCCATCGCAGCAGCCTCTCTCACAGCAGAGCACCGCAGCATCTGTTCCCACCCCGACGGCGCCGCTGCTGCCCCCACAGCCTGCGACTCCAGTAAGCAGAGACGGGTTTTGGCAGAATCCTTTCAGATTGAACTGTAGTGTGAAGATTATTTGTATGCTGGTTCTATTCTATTTGTGTTGTCTCCCCAGTTAAACTAGAATCTCTTTGTAGTTAGGGACTTTATTTTCCTTCCGTTCTTTCTTCCCATTATAGTACCTAGCATAGAGGGAGCTCAAAGACTTTGTTTAGGTCTGACGTTGACCATGGTATGTTTTGTGTTCTGAGACTTGAAGTCATATAAGCAGGGTGACAAGGGGAAAGAATCTGTAGTATGATTAGTACACTACATAAGTTTTCTGTTTATTTAAAGAATCTTTTTCAGACAGTCTGAGCTGTAATATTTGACAGTGAATAAACAAAACCATAAATCTGTGAATGTCTCTGGTCCTAGCCAAGGTTAGAAAATCATGACATAAGATGAGAAAAGTATGGACCTGGAATAGTCTATAGCTTCCTTGGGAGGGGCTCATTACATACATAGCGGAAATCCAAGTTCACCTCTAATAGTTGCATCCTTACTAATAGAATTCTCTGTGTCAAGGCTCAGAGCTTTCTTCTTGTTCACTGATACTTTATATTTTAGTTCTGTCATGTTGGTAAACAGAGAAGTGCCATGAGTCATAGCTACTTCATAAAACACCATAAGTCAGCAACTGGTTCATCCTACCTCTGATAGGCAAGGAAGAGCAGAATGCAGAAAGGAAACTTTTGATTAGGGTAGTTGCTGAAAATACTAACTACTCATGAGGTTTCTTATTGGAAGACGAAGGAAGAAGAAAGATTGCTAGTTACCCATTAGAATGTGGTGATTCAGAACAGTCATTCAGTGTGGGAGTCGATTAGATGCTCTCTGCTTTCTCTGTACACTTGCAGCTTTTCCCACTGGAAAGTTCAAAACAAAACAAAATAGATAGTACTTATTTTCTTTCAATTTCTCTGTAAATGTGAGCTCCTCTGAGGCAGTCCTCTCTGAAACCCCAGCCCTCACACACTGCCGTGGAATGAAGCTAGTGCAGAAACTGTTGCTGTCTCTCTCATGTATAGCCAGCCAGCCGGTATTTGCAAGTCCTCAGTCTCCTGTTCTGAAGCACAGTTTATTTCAAGGGAGTGAAATAGGCCAAGGATGTGAAAGCACCAGAAATGAATATAATGATAGGAGTCTAAAGTTGGGTGGTCAATCATGCCATCCTCTTGTGGAGCTTAAACTCTGGTTGTATAATTGGCAGACTTTTTGTGTGTTTTCCTCTCTTTCTGCCCAGCTTTCCCAACCAGCTGTAAGCATTGAAGGTCAGGTATCAAATCCTCCATCCACTAGTAGCACAGAAGTGAATTCTCAGACCATTCCTGAGAAGCAGCCGTCACAGGAAGTGAAAATGGAGGCAAAGATGGAAGTGGATCCACCAGAACCAGCAGATGCTCAGCCAGAGGATATTCCAGAGGTGAGAGCAGGGCGAGGACTGCTGTTGGTTCGGGCCTCAGGCTAGGAACCCAGTTGAGCATTCTGGTAATTTAGTCTATTTCATTGATTTCCACATGAGAAGGGATCTTCGGATATGTCTACAGGACAGAGTAAATAAGATAATGATCTTGTTGCTTCCTGGTGGCAAGTCTTTGGAATACTAAAATGTTTACCTTGTCTTCCAGACTAAAGCAGAAGACTGTAAAATGGAACCTACAGAAACAGAAGAGAGAGGGGCTGAATTAAAAACTGAAACAAAAGAGGAGGAAGACCAGCCAAGTACTTCTGCTACACAGTCTTCTCCAGCCCCGGGACAGTCAAAGAAGAAGAGTAGGTCTCTTAGGCCCTCTGTTCCTGGAGGCAGGGGAAAAAACCAAAGACTTTGAGTAGAATGGGATCAGGCTTCTTGGGTTTCTGAAATTGATTTTAATGTGATTTCATTAAGCTTAGAGCCCTTTTGGCCTGGTCTCTGGGTTATTACTAAAGTGGGAGAAGACTTTTTCCTTTACCTGCAGTCATTGGATCAGTCACACCCGTCATTTCTTCAAGGTTGGGGGTTAACAACTTCTCAGAGGAGAAAAATTGTTACATATCCATGCTAAAATGCAGGAAATAATAGCAGTGATAATAGTACTGTTTGTTGTTAACCTCCTGGGCACCAGGCACTGTGCCACCTGCATTGTCTCATCTAAAAACTTTACAACAACTCTGAGTTATTGATCCCTGTTTTACAGGCAGGGAAAACCTGAGGCTCAGCAAGGTTAAGTAGCTTCCCCCAGCTTACTCAGCTGGTAAGTGAACCCAGGCAGGCTGATTCAGAGTCTCTGCTCCCAGCTAACTCTTAAATATTAATGAGTCAAGCCGAGAATGCTGCTCTGCTTAATACAGAGTGTTACTCTTTTTAGTTAATTCCCACAAAAATTGATTTACCAACTACTTCAGGACTAGACCTTCTCATGGCTCTAGTGATGCCTTCTAGGGCACAGGTAGGACTTCTCTCAAGGGAGGAATCTGCTGGCTCCTAAACATAGTATATATAAAGGTGTTCCATTAATGCAGTTTAAAATGTTGGGGTTAAAAAATATTTAAGGTTTATATAACTGAGGTGTTATTTTAATGTAAGTTTCAAGAAACCCAATCTTATTATTAGGAATCTCTCTTTAAAACAGCTAATTTCACAAGTTTGTTCGAATTTTGTTTCTTTTGAGTACAACGAGATATGAAAAACAAAATATCCTCTCCAGTTTGTTCGTTTTTTTTAATGGTCACCCCCCACCATGAAGTGAAAAATACCTAAGTACTAACAAATGTCCCCTCCTGAAGATAATTTGTAAATAGAAGTAGTAACAAGGCCTCTGCTGAGAGTGTTTTTGTTGTTGTTGTTTTAAGATTTTATTTATTTATTTGACAGAGAGAGACAGCCAGCAAGAGAGGGAACACAGGCAGGGGGAGTGGGAGAGGAAGAAGCAGGCTCCCAGCGGAGGAGCCTGATATGGGACTTGATCCCAGGACTCTGGGCACACCCTGAGCCGAAGGCAGACGCTTAACAACTGAGCCACCCAGGCGCCCCTGAGAGTGTTTTAAAGCTCAAAACTGGACCAAATTAATTCCATTTGGGACACACCAGCAAATCTTTCCTGACCTTTAGGAAACATTAAGAACACTCTGGGATGAAATTTGATCAACTCAGTCCATTTTTACGGCAATAACAATTTAGTTCTCTCTTTTTTTAGACATAAACCTAACATTTGTCATTAAGGTAATAAATATGTCGTCCTCAGCTCTGAAACACCAAGCTAAGTTTAATGAGGGACTCTTCCTTCAGGGGTTCGGATTCCTTTAGTGTGAAGACAGTACCAGGTCTAATACTGTTACCATGAATGAGGATTTCTTTCTATTCTTATTTGACAGCCCCTCCCCATCACCAGTATCTTTTGGAATGTTGTTTGACAAGTCTGTTCATAAATTTTAGGAATACTTGGTATTCCTGTTTCTACTTGGTCAAAGACGATCTTAACTAAATTTCTGACTGAAAAATTAGCTGATCCATGAAGGGTGTTTAAAGCTGACTAGACATGGTGTTTTGAAGGCACTACCTGATAAGGACCAGGAATTAGAAATAGGAAGTATATCCTAAGTGATAACTTCATGGAGATAATGTAGGCAGATTTGTGGTTTGTGAGGTATTTTTATAGCTTCAGCTTGAGTGTTTTTTCTTCTTTTGCTTAATTGATAACTAATTTCAAATGTGCTCTTTAGTTTTCAAACCAGAAGAGTTACGACAGGCACTGATGCCAACTTTGGAGGCACTTTACCGACAGGATCCGGAATCCCTACCCTTTCGTCAACCTGTGGACCCTCAACTCCTAGGAATCCCTGTAAGTATGTGGTGGTACTTTTGATTTTTTTTTTTTATTAACAGCTTTATTCAGATATAATTCACATATTATGCAAGACACCCATTTAAACTGTACAATTCAATGATTTTTGTGTATTAACAGGATTGTGCAACTATCACTAGGCAATTTTGGATCATTTTCATCACCCCCAAAAAGAAATCCCGTGTCCATAGCAGTCACTCCCATTTTCTCCCCCCATCCAACCACTAGTCTGCTTCTATCTCTGTGGATTTGTTTATTGTGGACATTTCATTAAATGGAATTAAGTAGTAAATTTTCTTTATGACTGACTTCCTTTAAGGTTCATCCATATTATAGCCTGAACCTGTACTTCATTCCTCTTTGTAGCCCAGCAGTATCCTTGTGTGTGGCTTTAGCACATTTTCTTTACCCATTCATGCGTTGATAGACATGCGTTGTTTACACTTTTTGGCTGTTGGGCCTAGTGCTGCTATGAATATTCATTCACATACAAAATTTTGTGTGGGTGTATGTTTCTTTGGGGTATATACCAAGGAGTGTGATTACTGGGTCATAGGTTTATTTATTTGGTAGAAAAGATGGACCAAATTAGCTTCATCTGTTTCTAAAGTTGCCTTTCTACACCAGGCTGCTGGCAGGCTTCACTTGAGGCTTCTAAGTGGTATTGGATAAGGCACTGGAGTGCTTACGCAGGCAAACTCCATTAGGAACTTTTTTTTTCCTGTATTTTTCTGTGGCCTTAGATCACTGTTGTTCACTGGGCTTAGTTTTCTCATCAGTAGGCTCTTTTTAGTACCAAAATGTTAAAGCTCTTTGACTTCTTGGTCTTTAAATGGATCGCACATACACTGTGGTAAAGTATCTGGAGTTGTTTCAGTAGATCATCGGCCTACTGTCTGGAAAGTCTAGATAGTAGCTCTGTTATTTCTGCTCTCAGAGCTGCTTCGTTATCTGTGTAGACTAATAACTTCAGTCAGTTGAGTGGCTGACTCTAGATTTCAGCTCAGGTCATGATCCCAGGGTCCTGGGATCCAGCCCCGGGTTCGGGCTCCATGCTCGGGAATCTGCTTGAGGATTCTCTCTCCCTCTGCCCCTCCCCAGTTGACAAACTGGCTCATGTGTTCTCTCTTTCTCTAATCTTTTAAAACAAGTGATGGGCGTCAGTCAATTTCTTGGACATCCAGTCAGGTCAAAGACTCAACTTTTCTGGAAAACTCATGATGATAATAGGAAGACACACCATCCACCTTAAAACATACTGAGACTTTGAGGTAATGTTCCTCGGTGTCCCTTATCCTTCTAGGATTATTTTGATATTGTGAAGAGCCCCATGGACCTTTCTACCATCAAGAGGAAGTTAGACACTGGACAGTATCAGGAGCCCTGGCAGTATGTGGATGACATTTGGCTTATGTTCAACAATGCCTGGTTGTATAATCGGAAAACATCTCGGGTATACAAATACTGCTCCAAGCTGTCTGAAGTCTTTGAACAAGAAATTGACCCAGTAATGCAAAGCCTCGGATATTGTTGTGGCAGAAAGGTAAGAAATTTTAGCATGGATAAGAATTACTGAAAATTTGACTAAATAGAATCCTGAATCATCAGATTATAAACTCATCTGGAGTAGGACTTTGGATCTTTTTCACCTGTGGGTGCACAGTGCCTGGCATGTGCTGGTTTTCCTGTGCATACCAGTTCACATGGAGCTCATCTTGTCCTATTGAGTTTTTTGCTAAGTGGTTAAAGGACATGACTGCTAAGCTTACCTCGGAGTGGTGAGCTAATAGAGTACAGTAGTCCCTCCTTATCTGTGGGTTTCCTTCCCCCACGGTCCAGAAACATGATCTAATTCTGACATACTAGCAAGAGGGCAGTAGCAGCCTTTATGCTACATCGGAATACCTACATCACTGAATTGACTTCATCTCATCACCTAGGTGTCATAGCATCACAAGAAGGGTGGGTACAGTACAGTAAGATACTTTGAGAGAGGCCACGGTTATGTAACTTTGTTTATAGTATATTATTGTTCTATTTTATTATTCATTAATCTCTTAACTGTGCCTGATTTATAAGTTAATTTTATTATAGGTATATATGTATAGGAAAGGATGTAATATTATACATAGGGTCTGGTACTATCCACGATCTTAGGCGTCCACTAATGTGGTCTTTGCCTGGGATAAGTGGGACTGCTACAGTGTACTAGAATGGTTTTAGTTCTGTGTATGCTCTTGGAAGCTGAATTAGCCCATTATGTAAATGAGAACCTAAGAGTTCACTGACTTGTTTCTGATCTGCCATTATGAATATTCTAGCTTGTCTTTCAGGCCTGTGTACTATTTTAACAAATGGTTTCTGTTGCAGTTGGAGTTCTCTCCACAGACACTCTGTTGCTATGGCAAACAGTTATGCACAATCCCTCGTGATGCCACTTACTACAGTTACCAGAACAGGTAAGCCCGACCGTGTGTGGACCATGGTCCGCGTATCCGTGTGTCCAGGGACTGCATGCGGATGGACCAGCACACATACATTCATGGTTCATGTGTACCTTGCTTGAAAACAACTGTACAGCACAAGTTCTAGTCTTACCATTCTGCCTTCGTTTGCAGAATCAGTACAGTTTTTTAGCAGAAAGTAGCCTTGTGTCAGTTGTCTGGCCCCGTATTTTTATAAGGCAGGAGCCTGCATCCTTGAGAAGTTGAGCAACTTTGTGAGTTCAGTGCCATAGATGGGATTACATCCCAGCCCCCTCTTCTCTTTGCCCTGTCTTTTCACAGCCCACCACAGCCTGAGGCAAACTGAGAAAATTTTTAAAGGAATTAGCCTTGTCCATGAAATTGCTGCTATCTATCTCCTTCCCGAAAACTGTCCAAAAAACTTACAGCCAAAAGTTTGTTAGCCAGCTATATCTTTTGGGAAATGTTTCCTTTTTGTGTGTAGCCTGTCACTAAGTTGTTCTTCTCAGGGCATATGAAAACAGAGGATTTCAGAGTTTGTTGCTTTGCCTCTGTTAAGCACATAAAAAGGAGCATCTCCCAAAAATAGGTCTGCACTAGACTGTTACTTAAAAATTTTGGATATGACAGTGGATGGTAGAGTTCTAATAAATTAAGGACCTCTGCCTTATTTTCTCCTGGCCAAACAATGGCTGTAATCACACAGATGGGATTCATTAATCTGTCTTAAGCATGATCTGTCTCCTATTTTCAGTCATCAGCCTACAGTGTAACTTGTGTAGGGTGTGCCCAGTCATCACAATGGCTGGGCAGCTAATATTCTTTAATAAAACCAAGCCCATAGTGGTGGTTCTCGCTGAACTTGTGTTGCTACAGTTGCATTTCTAGCTTTGCAAAAGTCACTTAAACTTTTTGTTTTGTTTACAAAAAGTTAGGTGCACTCTCCTAATGCTTTGTTGTGATCATTAGAATCCACAGTTTTTCACTGTTAATACCTAGGAAAGGTGAATCAAGTTCTTAAAAGCACTTAACATTTAAAAAAAAAAGTGACAACTCGCTTGAAACTTTTCTCATGCTGCAGTCTTGACATTTATACCATTTTTGGATTTTTAACATCATGTGCAGTGTTTGTAATCTTTGTACCTAAGGAACACATAGTAATGTGCCGGCATGCATCACTGCCTTTCTTTTGCCTTTTAAGCTATGTCAGTTGATGGCTGCAATCCATATTTAAGGACTTGTGCAGATTTTTTCATTGAAAAAAAAATTTTTTTTAACTTAATATGGCTTCCTTGGGATCAAAAAGAAATCTTACACGTTTTTTTTCAATCCAGGGTTGTTTTTAGGTGATTGCTTCCTGGTTCTCCATATCCTTAGTGGATTTTTATTTGTTATTTACTTTGTCGTTGGAAATGGGGAGAAGTGTGTGATTGCTATGTTTCAGTAATAGAGTAGCAATTCTTCTCTCTCCAGTATATTTATCCTTCCTCCTTTTGATTATTTGCATCAAGTAGCATTAATTACTAGATTGAAAGAATGTAGGTCTGTGTAAGTGAAACTTTTTTGTTTTATTTGCTGTAATCATTTGCTACTTGTGATCCCATTTGAGATATTTAATGCTAATCTGTGCTTTGCCTTGGCTTTCTGCTTTGTGTTGTCTTGTCTTGCTTTTATGTTTTTTGTTGTCCTGCAATCCCTCATTTCTTCGTTTGTTTTGTGTTTTTTTTTTCTCCCTCATGCTTGTCGTTGTCTGCACTTGGCTTTGATTGCAAAAAAACAAAAAAACAAAAACAAAAAAACAAAAACAAAAACCCAAACTGTGGGGCCCATAAATCTGCATCATTGAATGTCCTTGTCGCCGTTGATGACCTGCTCTCTGCTCCCGTCCCCCTCCTTGGCCTGCTGTGATTGGTGGCTTCGTTGCTTGGCTTGGGCTGTGTTGTGTGAACGGAACAGTTCACCCCAGTATGGCCTTCTTGCCGACAGGTATCATTTCTGTGAGAAGTGTTTCAATGAAATCCAAGGGGAGAGCGTTTCTTTGGGGGATGACCCTTCCCAGCCTCAAACGTAAGTAACTGCATTATTTTGGAAAGTTCTATCTTGGTTTGTTGTCAGGTGGTTAGCCTTAAGCTTCTAAGTGGTCTTGGGTTACACTGCCAGGTTAGTAGCCATTAGCCACAGTTGGCTGTTTAAATACAAATCAGTTAAAGGAAATAAAATTTCAAATTCACACTTCAAATGCTTAGTAGACATCTGTGGGTAGTGGCTGCCATGTTGGTCAGCACAGATAGAGAATATTTCTGTCATAGCAGAAAGTTTTATCAATACTGGATCGGATAGTCATTTTAGGTATTTATTCTATAAGGAAACAGCTGCTCTCCCAAAAATTGAAAGGCTGTAGTACAAGGGAACTTCGTTATTAAGTGTTCTAAGTTGGAGGGAAATTGAACAAATAACTTCCTTACAGCCTTCCCATGTAGGTTATCAGTACTGAAATCACTATAATTGTTGAGAATCATTCATTTCACATTAGGGGTTTAGACACCTATTAGAGTGGCCTAGAAGAAAGAGACTTGGTTGGGCTTTTGCAGTCTCACAAGCTCTTACCGTGTATGATGAATGCCAGGACATATTTTGAGACATAGCCCTAAATTGGCTACTAGCTCTTCTGATTGCCAAGATGTAGTTAGACACTGTGGTTCAAGTGTGAACTGTTTAAGGAAGAAAGAACGATTTGGTGTGCTTTTAATATTCTTCAGTTAATAAACAGAAGTAGTTCAGAACATTCCAGAAAGTGTGGGATTGTTACACTACTAGTAAAAAACAGGGCTTCCGAGGAAAAACTGGTTAATTTTTCTGAATTAAGTCTTGAAGTTGCACTTTTCCTTCAGTCACCATTGAACTACAATATAGTAGAGTTGGGTGCTAGTCTGGGGAGTAGATGCTGGGGTCCCTTGACCCTTAAGGAGATTTTCTGACCCTTGGCTAAATAAATCAGGCTGACTAGCCCTGAAAGGAAGGCAGCCTTACCATTGGTAAGGTTGAGTGGCTTTCCCACAAGATCTAAACCTTAGGACAGCAAATCTCTTAGACTGAAGAGAATAGAAACCCCAATCCAATTCTATAGGTCTGTAGTGGGCCTCAGAGTCTGCATTACTGACAAGCTCCCAGGTCCTTCTGTTGTGCTGGTCTTCAGAACACACTTTGAGAAGCAAGGACTTCGGCCATTTAGAGAGTAATCTCTAGGCTATACCTAGTAGGAAAGAGTTTAAATATGGAGATGTCCTCATTTTTGTGAGGAGGACTCACAGTAGTCAAAGTTGGGCTTCCTGAAGTTTATTCTAGGTAGAGAAGGTTAAGATGTTAACTTCTGTATTTGTGAGGCTATGAGCAATGTGGTGTGCTAGATTCGGGGATAGGAGGCCCTGTGAAAGTTTTAAAATGAATATTATAAAATAAAGAATTTTTACTCTTTAAAATTACTGTTCTGGGTAATGATAAGTAACCTGAAATACGTATTTTTAATATTCACCTTTTTTTATTAATATAAGATGTTGTTTGACTAGACTGTCCTAAGAAATGAATATTAAATAGGGGTTTAGTTCTTTCCATATATACTTTCATAGCTCAGTCTAGGAACATTAAACTATTTAAAGGTATAAATACTGGGGGCACCTGGCTGTCTCAGTCAGGAGAGCACTGGGACTCCTGACCCTTGGGGTGGTGAGTTCAAGCCCCACATTCGGTGTAGAGATTACTTAAAAATAAAATCTTTAAAAAAGAAAAAAGGTATAAATACCTAAGAGTTGTAGACAAGATTTAAAAAAGAGAACAAGAACAAACTCATGTTTCCAGTTGTTAAGTTCCTGGGTTCTCCATTTCCCCTAAGGGGAAATAGATTTATTATAAAGTCCTTTCCAAAAACGTAGGCATTCCTTTGTGTAAATGTACATTTTGTGGGAGCCTAGAATATAGCTGTTTAGTGTATCCTCAGTATCTTGGAAGATTTAAATAATCCACTTTCACAAGATTCGTTCCTGTGGTTAGAATAGTAGTCAGATTGTTCATCTTTCCATATTGCTTTTTCTCATTGTGTCCCTCTTTTCTCCTTAGTACGATAAATAAAGAACAGTTTTCCAAGAGAAAAAATGACACACTGGATCCTGAATTGTAAGTAGTTCCCTTGAATAGTCCGTATACTTTGATATTCTCTCTTCCTTTCATTCTGTTTGTTTGCATAGCAAGTGCAGCCTGAGGATAAATCTACACAACACGCGTGCAACCTGCGTGGTAGACATCTGGAGGTCTGCACTACAGTTAATACTCATTTACATTCCAGTGAAGCCCCAGCCTACCTCTGCTCGTTGTCATGTGTTCCATCCCTCTTGTCCTGTGCATTTTCAAACATCTTCATACTCCCCTACTTTGTAGTGAGGCCACTCAGAGAGTACTGAACCATGCTAGTACTCTGGCACTCCTAGAATGAGTAGGATTGCGTCAGAATTATTATTATTATTATTTCTTCTTCTTTCTTCTTCTTCTTCTTCTTCTTCCTTTTTTCTTCTTCTTTCTTTTTTCTTTTTCTTTTTTCTTTTTCATTTTCTTTGTCAGAGAGAGAGCACAAGCAGGGGAGAATGGAAGGCTGAGGGAGAAGCAGGCTCCCTGCTGAGCAAGGATCCTGGTGTGGGGCTCGATCCCAGGACCGTGGGATCATGACCTGAGCCACCCAGGCCTCCCGTCCCGAAAGGCATCAGACTTCTTTGGAAGTTTAAGCAGTAGTAATCTTTCAGTTTTTACTGCCTGCCCACAATCACATTTAAAATTGTCACACTCAGGGGCACCTGGCTGGCTCAGTAGGTACAGCACATAACTCTTGATCTCAGGATTGTAAATTTGAGCTCCATATTGTGTATAGAGATTACTTAGAAGTAAAATCTTTTAAATAAAATTTCTGGTGTGCTTGGGTGGCACAGTTGGTTAAGTGTCCGACTCTTGGTTTCAGCTCAGGGCCTTATCTTGGGGTCATGCTCCACATTCAGCAAAGAGTCTGCTTGAGTTCTGTATCATGTGCTCTCTCTCACTCTCCCTCTCTCTCAAATAAATAAAAATAAAACTGTCACACTCGATGACTTAATTGCTTTTGAATTTTGCTCTGCCTGTAACACTGAAGAGCTTTTTAAAAATTTTTTGGAGTGATCTTGACTATCTTAAATTGTCAGGAATCAGGGGAAATGTTGGAAAGTTTCAATTTGGTTAAAGTTTTGGTTTTAATCTTGACTTTTCAATCTTTCATTCCAGATTTGTTGAATGTACAGAGTGCGGAAGAAAGATGCATCAGATCTGTGTTCTTCATCATGAAATTATCTGGCCATCTGGGTGAGACATGAGTATTTTCTAGATTTTTTCTTTGTGAATTTTAGCCAGTTTTTGTCTTTGCAATGACTGTCTCTAAAAATAGTTTTGGATTGGGAAGAGATAATTAAAATTCACTTTTAGGGGCACCTGGGTGGCTCAGTCTATTAAGCATCTGTTTTCGGCTCAGGTCATGATCCCGGGGTCTGTCTCAGGCTCCCTGTTGATCGGTGTCTGCTCCTTCTCCCTTTGCCACTCCCCCTGCTTGTTTGCACTTGGGTTTCTCTCTTTCTCTCTCTCTCTCTGTCAAATAAATAGAATCTTTAAAAAAAAATTCTAAAATTCACTTTTAAAATATTAAGCTAGAATCCAAAAATATAGGGCTTTCTCTTAATTCGCATGCCTTGTTTTAATCCAACAAATATTTTATTCTGCTGGTTTTTAAAATTCTTTTGTAATCATTATACATCAAAAGTAAGTATTTTTGAAAGGTTTATCAGTAGAGATAAGAAATCTCTAACACCTGGAAACTAGCAAAGAGTTGTTAGAAGAAATTAAACTTGCCAGATTTTGAGTGCTATTACACTGACTACAGTAGGAAAATTAGAAGATATGGAGGGTGTCCATGGGGCAGTTATGTTCTTACCTCTGAGAACATGTCATGCTGTGAATGGTTTACTAGATGGTGGAAGGGTTAGGATTTGATGTTTTGGGGGATGGGACAGTAAGTTAATTACATGGCTATCGTCCAATGAAAGAGTTTCATAGAATGACTACAAACAGACTTCAGTAAACAAGCTGTTCTTCGGCCTCATGTTCTGTTTCTGAATATTCTCCACGTATTTACTTAAGCTGCACATTATCAAAGACAACAGTAAGTGGATTTTTGTCCATTGCGACACTTGTCTACTACTTTAGGTCTCCTTTCACTCTCCAGGAATGGAGTTGATCCCAGCTCTGTTGCAAGGTTGGGGGTGTCTGTGCGTGAAGTGATTGATTAAGATGGCATCTCAGGGTGCCTGGCTGACCAGTTGGAAGAGCATGTGATGCTTGATCTCAGGGTCATGAGTTGGAGCCCCACATTGCGGGTAGAGATTACTTAATAAATAAATACAAACTTGAGAAAAAGATGGGATCGCTACACTGTCCTCTCTTCACTTTGGTTGAGCGTTGATGCTGGTTTGGGGGTCACAGGAAAGAGGTAGCTAATTGACATATTTCTAGAAAATAACATGCAGGGAAAAATCACAGTCACTTAATGTATATATGACTTGTCTTCAGATATGCCTTTTTAGTGCTCTCCTTAATTAAAGAGTTGGGTAAGAAAATGAGACTTGCAGGGATTCTTGCAACTTAAGATCAGTCACTTGGTTAAGGAACACTTAATGTGGTCTCAAGTTTTTGTAAGAAATTCTACTTACACATGCACATCTATTGGTACTACTCAAAGCATACTGATTTACATTCCTACCAGTAGGAATATAGACTTTGGCCAAAAACTGAAATTCCTGTTTTAATCTATAATCCATCATCTTTTCACATGTCCACCAGTTTAGATGCCCTTCATGCTTCCTCATGGTTTTTGGCCTGTTTTTCAATTAGGCTTTTTTATTTTTATTTTATTTTTTTCTTAATGATTACTAAACGCTCTTTGTATATTGCTTATTTTAAGTCGTTGTTGTATCTTTAGATTTATTTCTCCCAGGTTGTCTTTTGAATTTTAACTTGGTACATACAGATGGTAGATTTTGTTACTAGTATATGTTAACTTTAAATGTCTCTAAGCTGTGTAAGCAAAGTCTTGGTTTACATTTCAGATTTGTTTGTGATGGCTGCTTAAAGAAATCTGCACGAACCAGGAAAGAAAATAAGTTTTCTGCTAAAAGTAAGTTTTATTCTTACAAGTAAATCCTGGCAATACTTCACTGAAGCATAGTTAAAATAAACCATCCCAGGGTCGCCTGGCTGGCTCAGCCTGAAGAGTATGTGACTCTTGATATCTGGGTTGTGAATTCGAGCCCCACATTGGGTGTAGAGATTATTTAAAGGATCAGGATTTGATACATGTTTTTCTTTTTCCTATATTTCTTCATTTTGGGGCATCCCTAATGGGGGCCACCTGTAGAAATACTGTCCAGAATTCCCGTTCCATAAGTGATGACCTCGATTTGGTCCATACCATTAGTCAGGGCTTCCTTCAGTCCTATCTCGTTTGGGGGAGTGGTAGTTAAAAATTATACAGTTGATATTATCACATTATTTGGTATTTGGTTTAATTTTGTAGATGCCTTTGCAGTTTTTTACTGACCTACAGATTGCTTTTTTTCCTGTAAGGTTTCTCGTAATGCCCAACCATTGTCATTTTTAAATATTACTGCAGTTGAGGCAAAGTGCATGTGATGTTCCATTTTTTAACTTCTGAAATTGGAAAATTTTCCAAATAAAAAGTTGGGGGGAGGGGTGCCTAGGTGGCTCAGTTGGTCAAGCGGCTGCCTTCCGCTCAGGTCGTGATCCCAGGTCCTGGGATCAAGTCTGGCATAGGGCTCCCTGCTCAGCGGGGAGTCTGCTTTGCCCTCTCCCCACCCCCCGTCATGCTTTCTAATAAATAAAATAAATATTTTTTAAAAAGAAGTTGGGTGGAAGACACTTCAAATTGGCTACCATGTCTGCTTCAACTGAACATATACTAAAATTGGAATGATACAGAGATTCGCGTAGCGCTGCTGCAAGGACAGCACACAAGTTCATGAAGTATTCCATATTTTTTTTAAAAAGATTGTTTTCAAGTATTGACCACATTGCTTTCTCTTAACAAAATCAGGTTATCCTATTTGTATGAAAAAAGCAAAAATGATATTTGATATTGAAGCTTAAGACTTTTAATAATAATAAACTTGCACCTTGGTTACTGCTTAACTTGTCACTTCTTCATTTCTAGGGTTGCCATCTACCAGGCTTGGCACCTTTCTAGAGAATCGTGTAAATGACTTTCTTAGGCGACAAAATCACCCTGAGTCCGGAGAAGTCACTGTTCGGGTAGTTCATGCTTCTGACAAAACTGTGGAAGTGAAACCAGGCATGAAAGCAAGGTATCCAGTAATTTTCCCTTTTCTTCTCTTGTGCTTAATACAGCTACTTCTGATGATTCTGATCTGAATGAGATGTTGTGATTTCTCTCCAATCTGAATCGTGTAGGTTTGTAGATAGTGGAGAGATGGCAGAATCCTTTCCGTACCGAACCAAAGCCCTCTTTGCCTTTGAAGAGATAGACGGTGTTGACTTGTGTTTCTTTGGCATGCACGTTCAAGAGTATGGCTCTGACTGCCCTCCACCCAACCAGAGGTAGGACTTAACACAGCTGCCTTCCTGTTTGAGGGGGAATTTGAAGTTTAATAGGCAAAAAGCATCATGGACAAGGAACTATTTGACGTGCTTGGTTTGGAAATGGAAATGCAAATTCTCACTACTCAACACTGCTGTTCTGCGGTCATAGTAATAAGGAAGGGAATATGAACAGCAGCCTGAAATTGCAGTGGGAAGCAGACTGTTTTTCAGAAAATGGGCTTAAATCTAGATTGTGTTAAGTACCTTGCCTGGGAAGTATGTGAAAGAATGTCACACAAATAAAGTTAGGATATGATTTAGAATTTGCTTCAAAAATAGTATAAAGGCCAGACTAAAAATGTTGCCAGAATACATTTGGGTCCATAAATTTATACTCAATACTATGCTTCAAGCACTACAGGGTACTGAGACTATAATAGAGCCATAGGCTCATGAAACTCCCCTAAAGGGTGCACAGTCTTGTCATTTATCTAACTGTGATTGTGTGGTGTGCATTATAAATGAGGTGAAAAAAGCACAGGAGAGAGAGATTGTGTTTTTAGCTCATCAGTAAGAACTCTATGTGACTTGACTTGGTTTCTTTCTCCCCACTTGATACAGGAGAGTTTACATATCATACCTTGACAGTGTTCATTTCTTCCGTCCTAAATGCTTGAGGACTGCAGTCTATCATGAAATTCTAATTGGATATTTAGAATACGTCAAGAAATTAGGGTAAGCATATTGATAAATGCTATCTTTAAAAACAATTAGCATGAACTAATTAGGTTTTAAACTAATCACCACCGTGGTATTGTGGTGAGATGTAGCTTAAAACAGAGATGCGTGACTTTTTGCTCCCTTTTCTCAGTGTTGCCAGTCAGACAGAAATGGATATTTTGACCCTAGTCATACTCATTCCAAATTAGTTTTATTTTGTTCTGTTAAGCTGTTAGGTACAGCTTGATTGGAAGGTTGTTACTCATTTAGGGCCAAAACCTGAAACGGCAGCTGATCCTTTCATACCTGGGTTTCAGAACCAAAAACAAAGGTCTGGAGGTACACAGATGAGTCTGATCCTTACCTTCAGGGCAAACATGTGCTTGAGAATATTCACCACCTCACTTTGCACGTTCTTCCTCTTTAACATTTTGCATTCTGTTTAGCTCTCTTGTTGGAATGGACCCCCACATTCCATTGCATTGTAGCTTTTGTTTGTTTTGTTTCTTCAAATGCAAATTCGGGATTTGGGAATCCAGGGTGAGACCCATTATACGGGCTGTGGGTTAGGCCTGGTTCTTCTGGCCGGATGCTGGATTCTACACTTAGTTTTGTCTTAGAAAAAAAATCATTGGTTTCTATACTGACTTCACCTTGTAGCATCTTTCTGGAATGGACGGTAAACTTTTCTCTTGTCTCTCTCTGTTGTTAGGTACACAACAGGGCATATTTGGGCTTGTCCCCCAAGTGAGGGAGATGACTATATCTTCCATTGCCATCCTCCTGACCAGAAGATACCCAAGCCCAAGCGACTGCAGGAGTGGTACAAAAAGATGCTTGACAAGGCCGTGTCTGAGCGAATCGTCCATGACTACAAGGTCAGGAGGAGTGGGGGGCGATGACTGGTCCTGTTGCTCTGTATTCTGCCTTTTGACTATCTTAACAAAAATCTTCTGTTTGTTCTTTCTTTTTCAAAGCAAGAAAAACTCAGTTTTAAAAGAGTCTTAGATCAACAAATCTCTGTTTTAAAGATGTGATGAAAAACGTATTCTTAATAGCCATTCATGATTAGAGGGCATCTCATGATAAGAACTTGAACAGATAAGTTTCTTATCTGTTTTTACTCCTGGGGAGAAAAGCAAGAACTGGATGTTTTCCCAGGCAGCAGAGCAGAGCAGCCTGTAGCCATGCAGTTTCCAGGATTTGTGGTTTGGGTTGTTTTGAACATATTTCTCAGTCGGGATGGGTGATGGGTACAAGGCAGGCATTCCTCACATTGCACTGCACTGTGTTATCGGCAGTAGTATAGGCCATGGCGTGATTGATGGTGCCTCCGCCTGCGCCATCAGTCCTAGCAGGACAAAGTCCCACTTGGCTTTATAAAGGCAGGTACCCTCCCTGTCCTCACAAGCAGAGGAAAGACAGAACCCAAACTCCTGACTTTAGACCTTGAGTTCTCACTGTTTAGGACTAAATGTCTCCCTGGGCCACCAGTAAAGTCTCTGCTGCCTTTCTTTCAGAAGACGTTTAATCCCTTGTGTTTCTTGTGTCTGCTACCTGTGACAGCTTCTGAATGATAAATACTTCTTTAAAAAAAAGAAAAGAGAAAAAAAAAACAAATACCTGTTTGTTCCGGGGTGTTCTCACAGGATATTTTTAAACAAGCGACTGAAGATCGACTAACAAGCGCAAAGGAGCTGCCTTACTTTGAGGGCGATTTCTGGCCCAATGTTCTGGAAGAGAGCATTAAGGAACTGGAACAGGAGGAGGAAGAGCGAAAGCGAGAGGAGAACACCAGCAACGAGAGCACAGATGTAAGGGCTTTGCATTTTCCTTTCCAGTTTCTGCCTTGATCTCGCGTGTAATCCACAAGCGGGCTTTGACTTTTGACTTGGTCTTGAAGCTCTCAGGTGTGAAAGAGCTCTTTAAATTGGTCAAGAAATAATTGGCTTGGAGAAGTTACTAATGTTCTGTTTCAATGGTTTTCAACCTTTTTAGCATCAGCCCCCCTTTTTAACTGGAACCTTGGATTTCTGGAAATGGAAAAGGAAGGAAACCCTGAAAAACTGAGAGAAAATTAGCTATATGGAGCAGGGGGCTGGCAAGAGTGCATTCCATAAAGATCCAGATTGAATATTTGGGTGTTTTGTTTTTTTTTTTTTTAAACACTACTTTATAAATGTACAAAGCATTCTAAGCCATACAAAAACAGACCTGGGCCAGAGTTTGCCAGTCCTCCATACAGAATCTGGCTTTGGAGGGGGATTATCTGAGGAGCTTTTCCTGGTCAGTTATCTCCCCATAGCATCGCTACCACCATGGACTCCTTTGAGTCCTTCCTAACTAAAGTCACTTTTTAGTAGCCTGTTAAACTCCTCACAACCTTATAGTTTGAATTCATTGTCTTTTCAAGTTGTTGTGGGTTTGGTTTTGTTTTTTTTTACGGTAGACCCATAAAATCCTAGAGTGTTTGGTATCCCACCCTTCCACTCCTTATTCCCTGTCCTCAAATCTGGAATAAGATGGATTGATCTGAATGGTGTCCAAACTATGGGGCTCTTTTAGTCAAAAATTTAAGGCTGCCCTTGTCTTATCGAAGGGTCTTAGTGTAGGGATTCGTCACTGGAAGAAAATTAGCGCAAAAACCTTAGTAGATATTAGCCTACTGTAAATAACAGCTTAAAAAAGAGGGTCTGTGAAAAGAGGCGTTGGTAGAAGCAAAAGATGAGAATCTCTAGTTTCAAAGAAAGGGAGGACCCTTTTACCATTAGTAGTATTCAGATCACTTTCTTGTTGCCTCTGCTAACCTGCAGGTGACGAAGGGAGACAGCAAAAATGCTAAAAAGAAAAATAATAAGAAAACCAGCAAAAACAAGAGCAGCCTGAGTAGGGGCAACAAGAAGAAGCCCGGCATGCCCAATGTCTCCAACGACCTCTCCCAGAAGCTGTACGCCACGATGGAGAAGCACAAGGAGGTGAGATATAGCCGCTTGTGGGGAGAGCAGGGAGGGTCTGAAACACCGCCCGCCATGGTCGGCATTGAAGATGTGAGTACTGGGCCATGTGAAATTCAGAAAGAAGAAGTCATTCGAGGGGTAAGAAGAAGAAAGAAAAGAGGATAGCTGGAGTGGGAGGTAAGAACAGGAAGTGATAAGATTTCTTTGATTTGTAGCTATTTATAAATCTCAGTAGTGTTGTATTGTGTGTCATGCGTTAAAAGTATAAGTGTAGTTTGTCCAACCCTGTTTGTAATCCTCAAGGTTTCGGAGTTCTGGTGGGTGCCTCATTTTGATATTATCAACAGTTAATATTTATTAATAATTATTAGCTATTCGAGCAATATTTACTGTCACAAGATTCTGGCATAACAAAGTAGTTGGGAAAGGTCCCTAGAGTATATTATAATAGGCTTGGCTTAAGTTGTGGATCTAGTCTTTTGACTCTGTTTAGTCTGAAGATGTAAGTTGTGGATACCTGTTGGGAATTAGAATCTAATGTCACTTTAGCTTAAATTTGAGTATTGTCTTAGCTGGAGGGTAACATACAGTGGAAACAGTCATGAGGATTGTGACTGGAGGGTTGGCCCTAGTAAAGATTTCCAAGGGAGTCACCAGATGGTTTTATTTGCCTCTATTCGAAGGAGTTGTTAGAGGCAGTCCCCACTTGTTAGATTCAGTGCTTCCCTGTGCATCACGTTTTCAAAATGCTCTTTTGACAAAGCCGTAATCTTAAACCTAATGATTATAAGGTCAAACACATGTCACAGTCCTCCCTTGATGCTTTTAACTTTTGACATCTGTTCAAGAGGTATCTCTAGTCAGTGTGCTCTCTTGCCTTACGTTCTTTTTCTAGAAATGTCTTAATCTTGTTTCATGCAAATATTGCTGCCCAAGTATATTACAAGTGTTGCTGCCAGTTTGCACAGATTTTCAGTCTCAGAGAAACTGGTAGAATATAGTGGGCAGTACAGCAGTTGCTCACAGGTTCCTCATCTCTTGAAGGTACCTTTGTATTTTTTAGTTTAGTAAGAGTTTATAGTTACATACTAATTAATGTAGTGTAAAATAGATACGCAATACCAGCTTCCTGTTGCAGCCTTTACATTAATGGTTGTGGGAGTTAAGGGTGGTTGTGTCTTTTCAGACTTTAATGAACAAAAATTTTCTTGTTTCTGGGGCGCCTGGGTGGCACAGCGGTTAAGCGTCTGCCTTCGGCTCAGGGCGTGATCCCAGCGTTATGGGATCGAGCCCCACGTCAGGCTCTTTGCTATGAGCCTGCTTCTTCCTCTCCCACTCCCCCTGCTTGTGTTCCCTCTCTCACTGGCTGTCTCTGTCAAATAAATAAATAAAAAATCTTTTTTAAAAAAAATAGATTTAAAAAAAAAATTACATGTCAGGTTGAGTTGCCATTTCTCGGTTCCTGGCTTTCTTTCTTTTCATTCATAACATGAGCAGTTTATTGAAGGTCAAGGCCCAAAATCGTTTTGTAGAATGTCCCTCAATTTGGATTTGTCTGACTTGTTTCCTTGTGATTAGATTCGGGGTCAGCCGTGGATTGGATCTTAGAGTGGGCCACTTTGGGGTGAAGTGTCCACTGTATGTGTACCGTATTGTCCCCAGACCCTTTTTATTTTAAAGGCATTATTAAATAAGAGAGTAAGATGCCGATTCTAGGCCCATCGCAGTTCTGCTCAGAGAAGAGACCGGAGGTTTGTGTCGCAGCCTCGCAAGCATCCAGCTTGACTCACCTGGTTGCTGCTGTCGGCCCAGCGCCGTGCGACGCTCATGCTGCAGAGTCCGATTGAGATGGTCTCTTTCGTAGGTCTTCTTTGTGATCCGTCTCATCGCTGGCCCTGCCGCCAACTCCCTGCCTCCCATCGTCGATCCCGACCCCCTCATCCCCTGCGATCTGATGGATGGGCGGGATGCCTTCCTTACCCTTGCAAGGGACAAGCACCTGGAGTTCTCCTCACTCCGAAGAGCCCAGTGGTCCACCATGTGCATGCTGGTGGAGCTGCACACCCAGAGCCAGGACCGCTTTGTCTACACCTGCAATGAGTGCAAGCACCACGTGGAGACGCGCTGGCACTGCACTGTCTGCGAGGTAGGCCCCGGGGGTGGGGAGCAGAGGACGTGGCGGGGGAGGGGGGGTCCAGGTTCCCGAGAGGCCGTCGGAACAGATGTTACATAGGCCTGTGCTGAGGCAGAGTGGGAGCAGCAGCGGCCGGTCCGTTGTCATGGTAGAGCGGCAAAGTCTGTCTCTAAAGGGGGGGCTTCGGGGCCCTAGCAAAATACATCAGATGTTTTTGGCCGAAATCTTGGAGAGTTGACCACACCTGTTTTCCCCCCAGGATTATGATCTGTGTATCACCTGCTATAACACTAAAAACCATGACCACAAAATGGAGAAACTAGGTCTGGGCTTAGATGATGAGAGCAACAGCCAGCAGGCCGCAGCCACCCAGAGCCCGGGGGACTCGCGGCGCCTGAGCATCCAGCGCTGCATCCAGTCCCTGGTGCACGCCTGCCAGTGCCGCAACGCCAACTGCTCGCTGCCATCCTGCCAGAAGATGAAGCGGGTGGTGCAGCACACCAAGGGCTGCAAGCGGAAAACCAACGGCGGCTGCCCCATCTGCAAGCAGCTCATCGCCCTCTGCTGCTACCACGCCAAGCACTGCCAGGAGAACAAGTGCCCGGTGCCCTTCTGCCTCAACATCAAGCAGAAACTCCGGCAGCAGCAGCTGCAGCACCGGCTCCAGCAGGCCCAGATGCTCCGCAGGAGGATGGCCAGCATGCAGCGGACCGGTGTGGTGGGGCAGCAGCAAGGCCTGCCCTCCCCCACTCCCCACTCCCACCACGCCGACGGGCCAGCAGCCGGCCACCCCACAGACGCCCCAGCCCCAGCCTCCCTCTCAGCCTCAGCCCACGCCTCCCAACAGCATGCCCCCCTACTTGCCCAGGACTCAGGCTGCTGGCCCTGTCTCCCAGGGTAAGGCGGCAGGCCAGGTGACCCCTCCCACACCCCCCCAGACTGCTCAGCCACCCCTCCCGGGGCCCCCGCCTGCCGCAGTGGAAATGGCAATGCAGATTCAGAGGGCGGCTGAGACGCAGCGCCAGATGGCCCACGTGCAAATTTTTCAAAGGCCAATCCAGCACCAGATGCCCCAGATGACTCCAATGGCTCCCATGGGTATGAACCCACCCCCTATGACCAGAGGTCCCAGTGGGCATTTGGAGCCAGGGATGGGGCCCACAGGGATGCAGCAGCAGCCACAGTGGGTCCAAGGAGGGTTGCCTCAGCCCCAGCAGCTACAGCCCGGGATGCCGAGGCCAGCAATGATGTCAGTGGCCCAGCACGGCCAGCCCTTGAATATAGCACCCCAGCCAGGACTGGGCCAGGTAGGTGTGAGCCCTCTCAAACCAGGCACTGTGTCTCAACAAGCCTTACAAAACCTTTTGCGGACTCTCAGGTCTCCCAGCTCTCCCCTACAGCAGCAACAGGTGCTCAGTATCCTTCACGCCAACCCCCAGCTGTTGGCTGCATTCATCAAGCAGCGGGCTGCCAAGTACGCCAGCTCGAATCCGCAGCCCCTCGCTGGGCAGCCCGGCATGCCCCAGGGCCAGCCGGGGCTGCAACCACCTGCCATGCCGGGCCAGCAGGGCGTCCACTCCAGTCCAGCCATGCCGAACATGAGCCCCATGCAAGCGGGCGTCCAGAGGGCCGGCCTGCCCCAGCAGCAGCCGCAGCAGCCGCTCCAGCCCCCCATGGGAGGGATGAGCCCCCAGGCTCAGCAAATGAACATGAATCACAACGCCATGCCTTCGCAGTTCCGAGACATCTTGCGGCGGCAGCAAATGATGCAGCAGCAGCAGCAGCAGGGAGCGGGGCCCGGGATCGGCCCCGGGATGGCCAACCATAACCAGTTCCAGCAACCGCAAGGGGTGGGCTACCCCCCACCGCCACCCCCGCCGCCACAGCCGCAGCAGCAGCGCATGCAACACCACCTGCAGCAGATGCAACCGGGGAGCATGGGGCAGATGGGCCAGCTCCCCCAGGCCTTGGGAGCGGAGGCAGGGGCCGGCCTGCAGGCGTATCAGCAACGACTCCTCCAGCAGCAGATGGGGTCCCCTGCTCAGCCCAACCCCATGAGCCCCCAGCAGCATATGCTCCCAAGCCAGGCGCAGTCCCCACACCTCCAAGGCCAGCAGATCCCTTCTTCTCTCTCCAATCAAGTGCGCTCTCCCCAGCCCGTCCCTTCTCCGCGGCCGCAGTCCCAGCCCCCCCACTCCAGCCCTTCCCCAAGGATGCAGCCTCAGCCTTCGCCACACCACGTCTCCCCGCAGACCAGTTCTCCACATCCGGGACTGGTCGCCGCCCAGGCCAACCCCATGGAACAAGGGCATTTTGCCAGCCCAGACCAGAGCTCGATGCTCTCTCAGCTCGCTAGCAATCCGGGCATGGCAAACCTCCACGGTGCGGGCGCCACGGACCTGGGGCTCGGCCCCGATAACGCGGACTTGAATTCGAACCTCTCGCAGAGTACGCTAGACATACACTAGAGACACCTTGTAGTATTTTGGGAGCAAAAAAATTATTTTCTCTTAACAAGACTTTTTGTACTGAAAACAATTTTTTTGAATCTTTCTTAGCCTAAAAGACAATTTTCCGTGGAACACATAAGAACTGTGCAGTAGCTGTTTGTGGTTTAAAGCAAACATGCCAGATGAACCTGAGGGATGATAGCAAACAGAGTATATTTTTGTTATGGCTGGTTACCACCGGCCTTTTTTTTTCCCTTGTGTGTGTGGTTCAGGTGTGCACTGGGAGGAGGCTGAGGTCTGTGAAGCCAACCACATGCTCCTGCCTTGCACCTCCAATAGGTTTTATTATTTTTTTTAAATTAATGAAAATATGTAATATTAATAGTTATTATTTACTGGTGCAGATGGTTGACATTTTTCCCTATTTTCCTCACTTTATGGAAGAGTTAGAACATTTCTAAAACCAGAGGACAAAAGGGGTTAATGTTACTTTAAAATTACATTCTATATATATATAAATATATATAAATATATATTAAAATACCAATTTTTTTTCTCTGGGTGCAAAGATGTTCATTCTTTTAAAAATGTAAAAAAAAAAAAAAAATTCCCCTTTCCTCCCCTCAAGTCAACTTTTGTGCTCCAGAAAATTTTCTATTCCGTAAGTCTGAGCGTAAAAACTTCAAGTATTAAAATAATTTGTACATGTAGAGAGAAAAATGACTTTTTCAAAATATACAGGGGCAGCTGCCAAATTGATGTATTATATATTGTGGTTCTGTTTCTTGAAAGAATTTTTTTCGTTATTTTTACATCTAACAAAGGAAAAAATTAAAAAGAGGGTAAGAAACCATTCCAGTGGGATGATTTTAACATACAAAATGTCCCTGGGGTTTCTTCTTTGCTTGCTTTCTTCCTCCTTACCCTGCCCCTACCCCATACACATACATACACATACATACACATACACACACACACACACTTTCTGTAAAACTTGAAAATAGAAAGCAAAAACCCTCAACTGTTGTAAATCATGCAATTAAAGTTGATTACTTATAAATATGAACTTTGGATCACTGTATAGACTGTTAAATTTGATTTCTTATTACCTATTGTTAAATAAACTGTGTGAGACAGACACCTGACCTTGTTTTACTTCTTGCCATCACATCTCTGTCTTAGAATGCATCAGTTTAAGTGCCTGATACATGGGATTCAGAGGAGAAAGCAAAAGCACTAGCTTGCAGTCTTCCTAAATTATCACATAAAGTGAATTCACAAGTAGATTTGATAAATTAATCCAAAGCTCAGGGAAAAACCCAAGGACCAGCTAAATGTCAGTTTCACCAATTTGACTTGATATTAACTAGCCGTTAACAGCTTTATATAGGACCTTCTTCCATGGTTCCATATGGATGACCTCACGGTCTTCTAGTCACCCCTCATCTTACAGGGATAAGAATGAGCACGTCAGAGGGATCAGGTATCTGCCTAAGTCAGAAGTAACTCAAAAAAGCAGCACTTGATGCTCCGACAACAATGTGTTCCTATCCTGTTACACTTTGGTGTTGCTACCTGCCAACTGAGAAGTCAATGGGGAGATGAGGTCGTAAGAAAGGAAACTGTGTGGGAATAAAATCTGGAAGCCTAAGAGATTACGAGTCCAGTATTGTGCTAGGTGTCTAAAGAGTGAAGAGGTTACCGGTCTCCCTCCAACTGAATATCCGTTGGCTATAAACTGAAAAATTAGACTACTAGTAACAGCTTTGGCATTATTGGGCAGGCCTTGTCATTGTCCTAGATCTCCACAGTATGGTAAGTCTGCTATGGGCTAAAGAAAGATCTTTAAGTAGCTTAATTCAAACACTTGTTTGTTCTTTCTACATTTTACATTGTCTCAACAAAATCGCCAGTATCCTAATGTGAAGTGCACTTGCACAATGAACATTCATCAGAGACCATCCCAGAAAACGTGTCAAGTGCCTACCAGCCTCTGGTCAGTGGTCCAGCAGATCCACCTGGAGCACCTACGTCATGTGCCAGGCCAGATGGCACAAGGACGGATGCAGCCCTGCAAGAAGATGGAAGGATGCTTAAGTGAGATAAAATAGAAAGTGATGGTATAAGCAGGGAACAGATGGAGTCCGGGAAACCTACTGATGGGAATTGGGCACGTTTCTGGAAACTTAGAGGGGCACCTGGCTCAGTCATGTGACTCCTTATTGCAGGGTCGTAAATTCGAGTCCTGCGTGTGTGGCATAGAATTTATTTAGATGAAATAAAATGGATCTTGGAAGGAAGATGAATGGGAAAAGGTAGGAGTAAGGAGGGACTCCACCAGGAGAGGAGAATCAGATCCTGTTGGGAAAACAGCTTCAGGTCCCACTTGGCTGACACGAGATTACAGAAGAGGGTGAATGCCTGTTACAGAAAGACACCCATTTTCTCCCTAGTACTAGGGGCCCAGATTTGATTGATTGATCTGAGCCCCCAACAGGGAAATACTCAAGAATTCTAACCCATTTCCAAGCAGTAAGTACCCAGCTTTCACAGCTCTAGCCTCTCTAGCTTAAAGAAGTTGAAGTATTCAGTCACATTTTCACTACAGTGTTGCCAAGAGAAAAGTGGAAGCAGAAATAAATAAACGGGGGGGGGGGGGGGGCGCTGTCCTCCGGGCTGGGGGGGGGGGACTGTCCTTGTCCAGGCTGGAGGCAGAAGATAAGGATTAATCCAATCAGGAATACAAGAAGCTGATTTCACTGTTTCTGTGTATCTGAAAATTATCACCGTGAAAAGTTGGAAAGGCGCCACAAGTNGGGGGGGGGGGGGGGGGGACTGTCCTTGTCCAGGCTGGAGGCAGAAGATAAGGATTAATCCAATCAGGAATACAAGAAGCTGATTTCACTGTTTCTGTGTATCTGAAAATTATCACCGTGAAAAGTTGGAAAGGCGCCACAAGTCTCCAGTTGAGCTGTTTATAACACATCAGTCTAGGAAATGGACCCAATGGGGGTGAGCAGTGTTCAGGTGCTTTCATTTACTCAGCTTACCGAAATCCTCAAAAACAGCCCCAACTGATCAATGAGAAGACTATCGCTTAAGTGACAACTTGCTCGAGGTCACACAGCCGGCAATGGCTTACCAGAATGTCAAAGGTCTATGGGACTCCAAAGCCTTTCTTCTCCATACCCTTCATCTCCCGTACTGTAGAGAATCCCTAGTGATGGCAGCAAATTCACACACACGACACAGGGGCCCTGCTCCAAGCAAGTGGAACACACAGCCTAAAAACAAAGGGGTGAAAGAAACCAAGGAATCCTAAAGTTCCCCAGGCTTCTCCTTTTACAAACAAGGAAGCTGGTCTCCAGACGGATGGTTTCCTGGAATGTACCGTTCATGAGGTTGCTGCGTTTAAAGAGCACATAGACCAGCATCAAAAAGAACAAAATGCTTAGGAATAGATTAAACAAAAGAAGTATAAGATGTCTACACTGAAAACTAAAAACACTGAAAGAAATTAAAGATCTAAATTAATGAAAAGACATTGTTCATGGATCAGAAGACTGGGAAGACCTCGCTAATTTGTTAGGGAAGAGGTACTCTCCAAATCCATCTGGAGAGTCAATGCAAGCCCTACGAAAATATCTGCTGGCTTTTTCCTTTTCTTTTCTTTTCTTTTTTTTTTTTTTGCAGAAACTGGGATGCCGATTCTAAAATGTATACAGAAATGCAAAGGAGCCAAATAGCAAAAACAATCTCGGAAAAGAAGTATAAATTTGGAGGACTCATACATCCAAATTTCAAAACTTAAACTACAAATCTAAAACAATCAAGACAATAGTAGCATTAGGACAGACATTTAGATCAATGGAACAGAGTCCAGAAAAAAAATCACATATTTATGGTCAATTGATTTTTGATAAGGGTGCCAAGAGAACTCAATGCAGAAGGAGTAGTCTTTTCAGCAAATGGTGCTGGGACAACTGGATATCCACATAACGAAAGAAGTTGGACCTCCACCTCACACCAAACACAAAACTTAACTCAAAATAGACCATTAGACTACAATGTAAAAGCTAAACCTACAAAAGTCATAGAAGAAAACACAGGTAGAGGTCTTCAAGACTTCGGTAATCCATGATTAGATAGCATCTAAAGCACAAGCAACGGGAAAAAATTGGACTTGAACAGACTTTGAAACTCTTCGCATCCAATCCAAGGATACTATCAGGAAAGTGACAAGACGCCCCGCAGAACAGGATCATATATTTGCAAATCGTATCTGATAAGGGTCTGTGTATCCAGACTCTACAGAAACTCTGACACTCGACAACAAAAAGACAAATAACCCAATGAAAAATTGGGCAGAAGATTTGAATCGATGTTTTTCCCCAAAGAGGAGATAGAAATGGCCCATAAGCACGTGGAAATGAAACCGCTCTAGGAAAGTACGGATGCAGGGCGCCTGGGTCACTCAGATGGTTAAGCGTCTGCCTTCGGCTTGGGTGGTGATCTACGGCTGCTGGGATCGAGCCCCACGTCGGGCTCCTGGCTCAGCGGGAGCCTTCTCCCTCTCCCACTACCCCTGCTTGTGCTCTCTCTGTCTCTCTTTCTCTCTCAAAGGAATAAAATTAAAAAGAAATCTTAGGGGGGAAAAAAAGAAAAGGAAGAAAAGTACAGATGCATGGAGATAAGATGGACACACAACGGCTTCAGCAAGGCTTGACTTTAAACTCGAGTTTTTCTCTCCTTCATTCTTGAAGCCTCCTCCTCCCCTGAACTTGTTTTTCTATAGATCTTTGTGCAGGAACTCCCTTCTTATCAATGTGGACATCTCACTGACCTCCCCGTATATTTAGTGACGAGACTCAGACGGCTGTTGCCAGGGCCGGTCAGGAGACCACCTTGAAGGCAGGACGGACGTGGCCAGCAGCACAGAGCAGATTCTTATCGAAACCGCCCCGATCCTGTATTTTCCTCTAAAACCCTTTAGCCTTTACCCCCAGGCAGCTCTGCAGTTTTGCTTTTTTTTTTTTTTCCAAGTAGGTTCCACACCCAATGTGGGGCCTGAACTCACAACCTTAAGACTAAGAGTTGCGTGCTCTGCCGACCAAGCCAGCCAGGTGCCCCTGGTCTGCGTTTTGAAGACACTGGCCTGGGTAGCTCCTTGGGCTGGCAAAGTAATACAATCATCGTTCCTCTTTATCACCAAACTGTCTTTGTGTTCTGCTTGGGCTCCAGAGCCCGCAGTTGGTTATCAACAACAAAGAGATGCTCAGCATCATTAGTAATTAGGGAAACACAAATCAAAACTACCACGAGGTAGCATTTCACCCCCACTAGGATGGCTGGTATCAAAGATTCAGGCTGGTGCGGATGTGCAGAAAGTGGAACCTTGCACGCTGCTGGGGGACANGATTAGTTGCCCAAAGAGCCGAGGGTCCATTTCTGAAAAGGGAGGCAGCCACTTTGGAAAATTGTAGCAGTTCCTTTACAAAGTTCAATATTTAGGGGCACCTGAGTGGCTCGGTGGGTTAGGTATCCGACTCTTGGTTTCGGGTCAGGTCATGATTGAGACCCGCTTTGGCTCCGTGCTGGGTACGGAGTCTGCTTAAGATTCTCTTTCTCCCTGTCCTGCTGCCCCTCCCCCCATCCTTTCCCTTCCCCCCAAAAAATTTGTTTTAAGTTAGATATTTATAAGAATGATTTGTACACAGTAGAAAATTTATCTCAGTAAATACCTGTCCATAACATGAAACATAGTTATACATAGAGTTACCACATGACCTAGCAATTGCTCTCCTTGTTATAGACCCAAGAAAACTGAAAACATACGTTCACACAAAGATCTGTACACAGACGCCCATGGCAGCATTATTCATAATCGCTAAAAAATAAGCAACCCACACGTCTACCAACTGATAAGTGGATATCCATCCAATGGAAGATTATTCAGCCATCGAAAGGAGTGAGGTAGTGATTTATGCAACAACCTGGATGAACTTTGAACACGTGATGCTCAGTGAAAGAAGCCAAACACAAAAGACCACATTCTATATGGTTCTATTTATATGAAATGTCTCAAACAGGCAAAGGCACAGCGACGGAAAGTAGATCAGCGGTTGCCAGCGGCTGGGTAAAGGGGAGAATGAGGAGCAACCGCTGATAGGCACAGGCGTGCTTTCTGGGGTGGCGAGAATGTCCCGGAATTGACAGTGGTGATGGTTGCACAGCCCTGAATATACTAAAAACCCCTGAATTATGAGATTGATTCTTTTTAAAAGATTTTATTTATTTACTTATCAGAGAGAGAGAGAGCGAGTGAGCACAAGCAGGGGGAGCAGCAGACAGAGGGAGACGCAGGCCCCTCGCTGAGCAAGGAGCCTGATGCAGGTGTCAATCCCAGGACCCTGGGATCATGACCTGAGCCGAAGGCAGACACTTAACCCACTGAGCCACCCAGGTGCCCCGAAACTAACATTTTTGAGAGGGAAGTGGATCACCCTTCCTACTGGCCATACAGAAATTACCCCAAAGTACGACTATGCAGCAGTTAGCCCCTCCCAACCATAACCCTAAATCTAAGTTCAGTCATTTCCCATTTATGAAGCACTGAAGGAAGACCTATTGTGTATTATAAGCTCCGGAGACAGAAGAAGAAAGGACTACAACAAAAACAAAACCAAAATGAAGCGGAGTCACAGTAAAGAATAAATCAAAAGGTTTGGGAAACAACCTAAATGCCAAAAGATAGGAATGTGTAAAGAAGTAACGGTATGGACGAGGGAGTGGTATTTGGCTCTGAGAAAGAAGGAAATCCTGCCAATTGTGACATCGGCGGACCTCCAGGGCACTATGCTAAGTGAGATAAGTCAGACAGAGAAAGACAAAGACTGTTTGGTATCAGTTATATGTAGAATGTAAAAAAGGCACACTTGCAAACACAGAGGGTAGAATGCTGGTCACCAGAAGCTCAGGGGTCGGGCGACTTGGGGAGACGTCGCTCAAGGGTACCAGCTTGGAACTAGGAGACAGACACAGGAGTCCTAGAGGTCCAATGCACGGCACCGTGCTCAGTCAACCGTACTGTCGTATCAACTTCAAAGGTGCTGACAGGCTAGCTCTTAATTGTTCCCACCACAAAAAAAGAACTAATTATGTGACATACGAGATGTCAGCTAAGTTAAGTGGTGGTTATCACATTGCTTTGTATAAACGTAGCAAATCAACACACTGCAACCCTCACACGTACACAGCGCAACATGTCAATGATACTTCAATAAAAAATATCAAAAGGTTTGGACTAATGAGTGTGAAGCGAACTCACCAGTCTATAACCCATAATTTCAATGATCTCAGCTGTGAAACGGAGATAATCTTGTCCATGCTGCCTTACCGAGCAGTTGTAAAGATACGAGAATTGGCGAACATGTCAGAGATTAGAACTCTTCTGTGTTGGTGGTGAGAATGTAAAATGGTACAGCAACTGTGGACACGGGATAGTGGTTCCTCAAAAATTGTACATAAAATTACCATATGATCCAGCAATTCTAATTCTGAGCATATACACTAAAGAATTAAAGGCAGGGACTTGAACAAATATTTGGACACCCGTGTTCATAGACACATTATTCATTATTCACAATGGCCAAGAGGTAGGCAGCAGCCCAAGTGTCCATCGACAGATGAACGGATAAAGAAAATGTGGTATATCCATGCAGTGGAACGTTATTCCTTAAAAAGGAAGGAGAATCGACAAAGGCTACGACATAGATGAACGATGAACCATGAAGACATTATGCTAAGGGAGATAAACGAGACACAAAAGGACCAATACAGTAGGATTCCACTGTGTGAGGTTCCTTAACTAGTCAAGTGCATAGAGACAGAAAGTAGAATGGTGGCGGCCAGGGGCTGGTGACAGAGGGGCCTGGGGGATTATTGTTTAATGGGTATAGAGTTCAGTTTGGGCTGCACAACAATGTGAATGTGCTTAATGCCGCCGAATTGCACACTTAAAAATGGTTTAAAATGGTCAATTTTGTGTTATGTATATTTCACAATAAGAAGATTACATAAAATCATGTTAATAAAAGTATGTGGTCAACGATAAAGCTCGGACCCATATATTATTTTCTTCCTTTCCTTCCTGGATGTTGTCAGTCAATTATACAAAAAGGAGCCACCTATATATTATTACGTGTAAGGATGATGGAGAGATTTCTGGCCATGAATTCTAGTCCTTCCTCCTAGTTCACACATACTACAGAGCCGGACAGACGGCACTGCCAAAGGAGGGGGAGAGATGGTGGCTTGTGTCCTTGAAGCAAACAAGATGAGCACCATTTTCCATATATGGCCTGGTGAGAAGAACCACATGAAATGAAGCACGACGCGGTGACATTCTGCAATGAGATGCACAGAACCGACCCCTCGATTCTCAGGGCTACCAGGTGGTCACAGGCAGAAAAACAAAGAAAGAAAAGAAGAAAACACAGCACGTAAAGAGTGTATGGCTGGATGTTTCTATTCGTGGAGCGAGGGCATACTGCATGGTAAGGCGCAGGCCTGCGCTGAGCGCTGTCCTGACGGTGGGGCTAGTGGGGGACGCTCATGACTCCCACAAATGGAACTTCTAGACATGAAAAACAAAACGCCTGGAATGGAAAGTCAACAAATGGGATTAACAGAGGATTAAATACGGCAGAAGATTATGATTGGTGGATTGGTAGATATGATGATAGGAACTCTTTACAATGTGAAGTAGAGAAAAAAGACTGAAAAATAATGAACAGAGACTCTGAGGGACAATATCAAGCATGTGGTAATTAAAGTTCCAGAAAAAGAGGCAAGAAAATACTTTTGGAAATAAATGACAGAATATTTTCCAAATTTGATGAAAACTGTAAGTTCATTCACAGATCCAAGAAGCTCAGTGAACCCTAAGCAGGATAAACTCATAGAAAATAATACCAAGACACATAATAATAAAATTGCTGAAAAACATAATAATATATATTTTTTAAGGATGTTATTTATTGATTTGACAGAGAGAGAGCGAGAGACCACAAGCAGGGGAAGGGGCAGAGGGAGAGAGAGAAGCAGGGTCCCCACTGAGCAGGGAGCCTGACACAGAACTCAATCCCAGGACCCTGGGATCATGACCTGAGCCAAAGGCAGACACTTAACCGACTGAGCCACCCAGGTACCCCCAAAGAGAAAATCTTAAAAACAGACAGAAGCTAAAAAGACACAGAAGTCAATGAAAAAAAAAAAACTGTCAACCTACAATTCTATACAAGAGAAAATAACCTTGGATTTAGTAACGTTTAAAAGTCCATTTGAAACAGTCTATTCACCATCATATTAGGAAAAGGTTATTTTCTCTGGTTCTAAAATTCTAGGTTTAAACCTTTAAATATGAAGGCAAATATTTCAAATGGACTTTTTTCCCCTCATTTTCTTTTAAGTAAACTCTATGCCCAACATGGGGCTCATTCACAACCCCACGATTGAGAGCCGTGTGCTCCAAAGACTGAGCCAGCCAAGTGCCCCTCAAATGCAGTTTTTATAAGTTACTAAACTAGGGGTGCCTGGTTGGCTCAGTCGGTAGAGTGTACAGCTCTCAACCTCAGGGTCGTGAGTTCAAGCCCCATATTGGGCATGGAGCCTACATTAAAAAGAAAAAATAGAAAGTTGCCAAAATTAATGCAAAAGATACTAAGCAAAGGGGGGAAAGGTTACCAAGAGCAGATGAAGAAAGAGCAAGACCTAAGATTTAGACTCACCACAATGATAATTTTTTTTAAAGATTTATTTATTTATTTTATTTTATTTGAGAGAGAGAGAGAGAACACGAGAGCAGGGGGAGGACCAGAGAGAGAGAGAGAGAGAAGCTCAAGCAGACTCCATGCTGAGCGCAGAGCCCTCTGCGGGGGTGGGTCTCACAACTCCGATCACCACCTGAGCCGAAACCAAGAGCCTGTCGCTTAACGGATTGAGCCACCCAGGCGCCCCTCAACCATAATGAAAACGACAGTAAATGTTCCAAACACTCCAATTAACAGGTAGACTTCAGGGGCGCCTGGGTGGCTCAGCCTCTGCCTTCATTCAGGTCATGATCTCAGGGTCCTGGGATCGGGCCCCAAGCTGGGCTTTCAGCTCAGCAGGGAGTCGGCTTCTCCCTCTCAGTCTCCGTGTTCTCTGTCCCCTCTAGTAATTAAATAAAATCTTAAAAAAAAAAAGTAGCCATTATCAGATTAGATTTTAAGAAAGGTCAAGACCCAATTATATACTCTCTGTAAGAAACCCCACTTTATCTATTTTTTTTTTAATAAAAACAATCCTGCGGCATTTATTGTCCCCTGGGAATCACGTAAAGGTAACCAAAACAATACGAACAAATGTTTTTGAACTCCCAACAAAGGACATCTAAAAAAACAAACTCCATGGCCTTCCCAAGAATTTCTCACTTCATCGATCCTTTCTGGTTGGAGACATTTTGGAGCAGGGTAATATTATTTCCTTTTAGTCCGATCCGACCCAGTAGTTTTCTTGACTTTGTTTTAGAATGAATCTCTTCGGCGTCGTCTAACACGGGGTTCACGTACTCATTAAACCAGTGATACAGCCCTCCACCCTCAGGTTCACCTGCTCACAGAGCCACACCTGAAACTGAGGTCTGTTCTGCAAGTATCTGAAGATGAGGTTGATGGGCTGAACCATGACCCTCTGCACTTTTGGGCCCTGGCTGTGGCACGCCATGGCGGAAGCCAGCAAAGACCGCACGCCACCTCCGAAGGCAACTCGGAAACCCACTTTAAATGTAGAGACACAGATAGGTGAAAAGGAAAAGGATGTTAAAAGATACACATGCAGATGTTAAAAGAACACTGGAATGCCAATGTTAATATCAGAAGAAGTAGACTTCGGCCTTCGGCTCAGGTCATGATCTCAGGGAGCCTGGGTTCAAGTCCCGCATGGGGCTCCCTGCTCAGAAGGGAGTCTGCTTCTCCCTCTCCCTCTGCTCCTCCCCCGTGCTTGTGCTCTCTCCTTTCTCTCTCAAATAAATAAAATCTTTTTTAAAAAATTAAAAAAAAAAGAAGTAAACTTCAGAACAAGGAACATCATCAGGGATGAAGAGGGATATTTCCTCATGGTAAAGGTGTCAATTCATCAAAAAGATGTCACAGTCCTAATGCATATGCCAATATATCTGAAATTTATATGAAATGGACACATCCCTTGAAACACAAAAATTAACAAACCTAACAAGGAAAATTTAAAAAAATCTAAATAGCTCTAAATTTATTTAAGAAATTTAATTCATAATTAAAAACTTCCCACAAACAAAACTCCAGGCCAAGCTTATTTCACTGATGAACTCTATCAAACATTTAAGGAAGAAACAATATAAATCATATATAATTCTTTCAGAAAATAGAACACTTTTCAACTCATTTTTATGAAATCAACATTACCTTGGTACCAAAATTTTTAAAAATTATAAGAAAACTAAAGACCAATAGCCCTCATGAACATAGATAAAAAATCCTAAGTATCTACCAAAAAAAAAAAATAGCTATTACGTGTATATGTAATATAATGAGGGCAAAGGCTTTCTCCCAAAGCTTAGGAATGAGGTAAGAATCTCCGTTTTCACCAATTCTTTTCAACATTATACTGGATGTATTAGGTAGCAAAATAAAGCAAAAAAAAAAATCAAAAACAAAATGGTTTGCAAGAAAGAAGTGAACTGTTTTATTCTCAGTGTCATGACTGTGTAAATAAAAACCCCATAACAAATCTACAAAAGCCACTCAAACTGATAAGTTAGTTTAGCAAGGGAGGAGGACACAAGAAAAGTTCACAAAGATCACTTGCATTTCTATATACCAGCAATTAACAGAAAATGAAATTTTTAGGGGCACCTGGGTGGCTCAGTCAGTTAAGTGTCTGCCTTCGGCTCAGGTCGTGATCCTAGGGTCCTGGGATCGAGTCCCACATCAGGCTCCCCCTGCTTCTCCCTCTGCCTGCTGCTCCCCCTGCTTGTGCTCTCTCTTGCTCTCTGACAAATACATAAAATCTTTTAAAAAATGAAATTTATATATTCTAAATAGGAGCCTTCTGTCAGATGCGTGGTTTGCAAATATTTCTAACAGTTTAAAGCTTGCTTTGCCATCTTCTGAATAGGGTTTTTTGGGGCCAAAGTTATAAACTTGATGGAAGTCCAATAATATAATTTTTTTCTTTTATGGATCACGCTTTTGGCATCATGTCTAAGAACTAACTCTGAGGTCTTGGAGATTGTCTCCTTCGTTATCATCTCAAAATGTATAGTTTTATGCTTCACATGTAAATATACGATCCATTTTGAGTTTATTTTTATACAAAGGGGTTTAGCTTGAAGCTTGTTTTCTTGGATTTTGTTTCATTTTGTTTAGTTTTGCTTACAGATACCAGTTCCTCTAGCATCCTTGGTTGAAAAGGCTCTCCTTTCTCCCCTAGATGGCTTGTGCATCTTTGTCAAAAACAAAACAAACAAAAGTTGGTTATACTTGTATGAGGCTATTTCTGGGTTCTCTACGCTGTTCCATGGATCTCTATGTCTGTCCCTCTGCCAATACCACCAGTGCTGATCGATGCAGCTAGAAGTCTAAAATCAGGCAGAGTGATTCTTCCCACATTATTCTTTTTCAGGATTGTCTTAGCTATTTTAATTCTTTTGCTTTTCAATATAAATTTTAGAAAAATCTTGTCTATTTACAAAAAAAATCTCGCTGTGGTTTTTTTTTTTTTTAAAGATTTTATTTATTTATTTGACAGAGACAGCCAGCGAGAGAGGGAACACAAGTAGGGGGAGTGGGAGAGGGAAGAAGCAGGCTCCCAGCGGAGAAGCCTGATGTGGGGCTCGATCCCAGAACGCTGGGATCACGCCCTGAGCTGAAGGCAGACGCTTAACGACTGCACCACCGAGGCGCCCCTCGCTGTGGTTTTGATAGGAAATGTGCTACACCTTTTATCAACGGGGGGAGAACTGACATCTTCACTACATTGCATCTTCTTGTCCAGGAACACAGACTGTTTAGTTAAATCCCTTTAATTTCATCAATGTTTTGTAGTTTTCAGCATGAACATCCTATACATGTTTTGCTATATTTATACCTAAGTATTTCTTTTCTCTCTTATTTCTTTTCTTTCTTTCTTTCTTTTTAGTGATTATAAGTGCTATTTTACTTTTTTTTTTTTTTTTTAAGATTTATTTGAGGAGCTCTTGGGCGGCTCAATCGGTTGAGCCTCTGCTTTTGGCTGGGGTTGTGGTCCTGGGGTTCTGGGATTGAGTCCCACATCCAGCCTCCTGCTCTGCAGGGAGCCTGCTTCTTCCTCTGCCTCTGCCTGTTTCTCATGAATAAATAAATAAAAATTAAAAAAAAAAAGATTTGAGAGACAGAGTGTGTGCACCTGTGCTCGCCAGAGTGGGGGAGGGGCAGAGTGAGAGGGACAAGCAGATTCCCTGATGAGCAGGGAGGCTGATGTGGGGCTCAATCCTAAGACCTGGAGATCATGACTTGAGCTGAAGGACAGACACTTAACAGAATGAACCACCCAGGGATCCCAATGCTATTTTACTTTAAATTTGATTTTTTTTTTGAAGATTTTATTTTTAAGTACTCTCTATACCCAACCTGGGCCTGGAACTCACAACCCTGAGATCAAGAGTTGCATGCCCACCAACTGAGTCAGCCAGGCACCCCTTGATTTTCAATTTTTAAGGTTTTTTTTTCATTAGAGTCTCATTGATATACAGAAATACAATTGATTTTTGGATGTTTCTCTTGTACTGAATTCATTTATTAGTTCCACTGAGTTTCGTGGCTGTTGATTGCATGCAGTTTTCTATATAGACCATTACATCATCTGCAAAAAAGAACTGTTTTATTTTTCTTCCTTCCTGATCCATATCCCTTTTATTTCCTTCTAATGGCCTCATTGCACTGGCAAGAATTGCCAGGACTATGTTGACTAGCAGTGGTGAGAGTGGACATCCTTGCCTTGTTTCTGATCTTAGAGGGAAAGTATTCAGTATTCCACCATTAAGTATGATGTCGGTTGTAGGTTTTCTGCAGGCAGTCTTTATCAAATGAAAAAGTCCCCCCATTTCTAGTCTCCTGAGTTTTTATCATGAATTGGTGTTGAATTCCTGCCAAGTGCTCTTTCTGTATCAATTGATATGATCACATGATCTTTCTTCTTTCACCTATTACTATGGTAGGTTACATCGATTTATTTTCGGATACTAAACTAGCCTTGAACCTCTGGAATAAACTTCACTTGGTCATGACGTGTAATTCTTCTTATCCAATGCTGAATTCTATTTGTTAATATTTTGTCAAGAATTTTTGAATCTGGGGCGCCTGGGTGGCACAGCGGTTAAGCATCTGCCTTCAGCTCAGGGCGTGATCCCGGCGTTATGGGATCGAGCCCCACATCAGGCTCCTCTGCTGTGAGCCTGCTTCTTCCTCTCCCACTGCCCCTGCTTGTGTTCCCTCTCTCACTGGCTGTCTCTGTCTCTGTCAAATAAATAAATAAAATCTTTAAAAAAAAAAAAAAAAAGAATTTTTGAATCTGGGGCACCTGGGTGGCACAGTCAGTTGGGTGACTGACTCATGATTTTGGCTCAGGTCATGATCTGAGGGTCGTGAAATCGAGCCCTGTGTGGGGTGCCACACTCAAGGGGAGTCTGCTTGAGATTCTCTCTCTCCCTCCACCAAAAAAAAAGGATTTTTGAATCTATGTTCATGAGAGATATTGCTCTACAATTTTCTTTTTCAACTTTTTATTTTTTTTATTGTCTTTGGTCTCAGTATTAGGGTAATACTGGCTTCACAGAGGGGCACCTGGCTGCCTCAGTCGGTTAAGCATCTGCCTTCGGCTCAGGTCATGATCTCAGGGTCCTGGGAATGAGCCCTGTGTTGGGCTCCCTGCTCAGGAGGAGTCTGCTTCTCCCTCTCTCTTTGCCTTTCCCCCCAGCTTATGTGCTCTCTCCCTCACTCTCTCGCTCTCTCTCTCAAATAAAAAAATAAAATCTTTAAAAAAAAATACTGGGGCGCCTGGGTGGCGCAGTCGTTAAGCGTCTGCCTTAGGCTCAGGGCGTGATCCCGGCGTTCGGGGATCGAGTCCCACATCGGGCTCCTGCGCTGGGAGCCTGCTTCTTCCTCTCCCACTCTCCTGCTGTGTGCCCTCTCTCGCTGGCTGTCTCTCTGTCACATAAATAAAATCTTAAAAAAAAAAATAAATAAAATAAAATAAAATAAAAAAATAAAAAAAAAATACTGACTTCGGGGTGCCTGGGTGGCGCAGTCGTTAGGCGTCTGCCTTCGGCTCAGGGCGTGATTCCAGTGTTCTGGGATCGAGCCCCACATCAGGCTTCTGCGCTGGGAGCCTGCTTCTTCCTCTCCCACTCTCCTGCTGTGTGCCCTCTCTCGCTGGCTGTCTCTCTGTCACATAAATAAAATCTTAAAAAAAAAAATAAA